>NW_026867669.1:0-134037 GCF_020745735.1 Hemiscyllium ocellatum
ATTGCCTTTAGTGTTCAGAGTTGCCTGTAGGATTGCCTGTAGGCTAGGTGCATTACTCAGGGATAAATGTAGAATAGGGGATTGGGCCTGGGTGGGATACTCTTCGGAGGGTCAGTGTGAACCTGTTGGGCCAAATGGCCTGTTTCCCACACTGTCGGGATTCTCTGATCCTAAGTTAAAAAGTTAAGCTAATGTCAGCAAATGTAGAAGAAACATCAGGAACCTGGTAGACTGAAAGTATCCCTCTCTGCATGGGGAAATGACAGCAGTGTTAAAGCATTGATTGATAGTTTCTGTGAGCCAAAACAATTACGGTAGAATCATAGAAATGTACAGCAGAGAAACAGACCCTACAGTCCAACTCATCCATATCGATCAGATATCCTAAATTAATCTGGCACCATTTGTCACCATTTGGCCCATATCCCTCTAAACCCTTCCTGTTCCGGTATTTGGCACAAAGACAACTATTTAGACTTGCCAAGATAACATTAAATGATGGAATGAGGTTATGAAGCTAAATGACCTGTTGTTTCTTTGTAGTGTTGCATGTGCACGGTGTTCCTTCTATGTCGTGCACTTTCCTCATTGCTCTGCCAATTACTTGTGAGTGGGTTATATCCTCGATAAATGTTGTTAAATATTTGCATGGATGTTGAATACTGTTGACTGTATCATCTTCACTGTTCAATAAAGAAATATTAATATGGCTTGAATTAAATAGACACATTACCTGTTGCCATAGTCATAATTGGTTGTTCAGGTTGGAAATAACTGGATAAATAAATCCCTGAGACTGGGACTAGCTGTATTTTTGATCTGCTTTTTAAATTATGAGGCAGGGACATGACCAGGAGTTATTGAAGCTTTTTACTTTACAGTGTTTTTGTGATCCCAGAGCATTTGTGAGGTACAGAAATGATGCATCAACTGGATTAGTTTGAATTGCTGCATTCAGTTCTCGTGTCTTTGGAATTTTTCATTAAATATTAGAATCAGCAGCAATTGAAACCTATCGTTTCTTTGAAGCTAAATGTTTCCATACCTGAGCCCACCTCATAACATCTAACTGGTTATGGCTAGCTCAGCAAAAAGGACATTTCCTTCTGTTCTCTTATGAGTTTCTAAATGGACCAGACATGGGAATTTAAATATTAGGGTATTGTATGATTCCAGGTTCAGATTCAAATTAGGCCAATCAGTTTAAATTATACCCTGAAAAATTCCAAACTCCAATCAAGTTTGAATTTACTATATTGGCAATCTTAAAAGCCAATGACACAATCCAATGCTATTGGGGGAATAAGACAGGGGAACAGTTGGTAGGAGAACTACCAAGCCACCAGCATCTGTAGACTGCCCAGAGAATAGCTCTCGTAAAGGTACTTCATTGATTAGTGGCCTGTGACACAGAAATCCCTGAGAAAATCCGATTTTCTATTCAGGTCAAACCACTACCCCAATTCCATGTGCTTAATTTTACACATTAATCTCTTATGTGGGACTTGTTCTGAAAGTCAAAATAAAACACATCCACTGACTCCCCCTAATCATCTCTACTAGTTACACCCTTGAAGAATTCCAGTAGTTTCCCAAGCATGGCTTCCCTTCTATAAATCCAAACTGACTGTGTCTGGTTCTAAAATTGTTTTCTAAGTGCTCTGCTATAAAATCCTGTTAATAGACTCTCGCATCTTTCTGCTCTCAACATCAGACTCACTGGTCTATAATTCCCTGTTTTCTCTTGACCTCCCTTTTTAAACAGTGGGGTTACATTAGCTAAAGTCCCTATGTTTGCAATCATTTCTGGTACATTATTCATGCCCTCCTTTGTGAAGACAGAAACAAACTATGATTGTAGTTTGTCAGCCACCTCTTGTTCCCCATTCTAAATTACCCTCTTTCTGGTTGTAAGGGACTGACATTAGTTTTCACCAACCTTTTTCTTTTTAAATACCAATATAATTCACATTTACAGTCAGTTCTTACATTCTCTGCAAGTTACTCTCATCCTCTGTCCTTCTTACTCAATCCCTTGGTCCTCCTTTGCTTGTACACCATTCCCAATCCTCAGGTTTATTGTTTTTCCTTTCCAATTTGTATCTCTTTTTCATATCTCTAAGTTCCCTTGTAAACCATGATTTTAAGACTGCTCTCTTTGCACTCTTGCACCAGACCAGATTAAACATTTTTTGTTTATCACCCATTCACTCCTGAGTGTTTGCCACTGCCTATCCACTGTCATACCTTTCAGGAACATTTCCCAAACTATCATAGCCAACTCATACCCAGTATACCATCGTAGCTCCCCTTATGATGATTCAGGATACGAGTCTCAGAACTAATGATCTCCAGTGTACAGGAGGTTGTGGGTAGTGAGGTCAGGGATAGGTTTACAAGGTCGTGAGAGGATACCAGCAATCAGTATATCGGTTTGAAATGTGTATACTTCAATGACAGAAGCATCCAGAATAAGGTGGGTGAACTTGCAGCATGGGATGGTACCTGGGATTTAATGTTGTGGCCTTTTCAGAGACATGGCTAGAGGAGGGATAGGAATGGTTGTTGCAGATTCTGGGATTTAGGTGTTTCAGTAAGAACCAAGGTGATGGTAAAAGAGGGGGGCACTGTGACATTGTTGTTCGAGGGTAGTATTACAGCAGCTGAGAGAACGTTTGAGAACTCATCCACTGAGGAAGTTTGGTCTGAGGTTAGAAACAGGAAAGTAGAGGTCACCTGTTGAGAATTTTTACAGGCCTCCAAATTGTTCCAGGGATGTAGAGGAAAGGATAGCAAAGATGATTCTCGATAGAAATGAGAGTAACAGGGTAGTTGTTATGGGGGACTTCAACTTCGCCAATATTGACTGGGAATACTGTAATTCAGGAAGTTCACCGTGTGCAGGAGGGTTTTTTGACACAGTATGTAGACAGGCCAACAAGGGGAGATGCCATACCGGATATGTTACAGGTGGATGAAGGTAAAGTGGTTGATGTGGTGTCGAAGGACTTCAGTAAGATATTTGATAAGGTAGGTTATTGCACAAAATACAGAGTTTTGAGATTGAAGGTGATTTAGTGGTTTGGATCTGAAGTTGGATGGCTGAAAGAAGACAAAGGGTGGTGGTTGATGGGAAATGTTCATCCTGGAGCTCAGTAACTAGAGGTGCGTCACAAGGATCTGTTTTGAGGCCTATGCTGTTTGTTATTTTAATAAATGATCTGGATGTGTGTAGAAGGGTGTGTTAGTAAATTTGTGGATGACACTAAGGTAGGCAGAGTTGTGGTTAGTCTGAATGATGTTGTGGGTTACAGAGGTACATAGATAACATGCAAAGCTGGGCTGAGAAGCGGCAAATGGAGTTTAATGTGGAAAAGTGTGAAGTATTCACTTTGGAAGAAGTAACAGGAATGCAGAGTACCGGGCTAATGGTAAAAGTCTTGGCAGTGTAGGTGAACAGAGAGATCTCAATGTCCTGGTGCATAAATCCCTGAAAGTTGCCACCCAGGTTGATAGGGTGGTTAAGAAGGCATTTAATGTGTTGGCGTTTATTGATAGGGGGATTAAGTTTTAGAGGCACGAGGTCATGCTTCAGCTGTACGAAGACCGAAATGCAATTGATACTTCCACTACTCGATAAAAAATGAACTAAGTGAGGGCAATCCCACCACAGAATGACAGATGATACTGTCAAACATTAGATAAGCATTGTAAACATTGGCTAACTGAGCACCGTCAGTCTGTCGTCTACTACAGACAGCTGGTCTCTAATCCACCCAGTATAGGGTGTGCAGTTGACAACCATTGATGCTATTGGCTTGACAAATCGAAGGAATCTGGGCAGCACTATTTTGACATGACATTAAGCAAGCGAATGTTTAAATCCTACACATCTCGTGAGGGATGCCTCAATTGTTATCAATGTAGAAGACACATAGAGGTCCCTTATTGCCTGTAGGGGGCACCATGCAGCTCACTTTTCAACTCTAACCCCTCGTGCAAAGCCTAAAGACTGCGACCAATTTTTAAAAGACACTTCTTCCACATGATGTGGACATTACAGACAAGGTCAACGTTTGTCCTCTTAGAATCTTGTCAGCTTCAATAAGGCATCTTTCATTCTTGTAAATCCCCAATGGGTATAGGCTCAACCTACTCAACCTCTCCGCATAACATACATGGGAGCAACCTGGTGACCCTTCTCTGGATTGCATCCAATGCCAATATATCTTCCCTTGGATAATGGGACCAAACCTTTTCACAGTGTTCCAGATTTGGTCTGACTAGTGCCTTATATAACTTTAACAAGGTCTCCCTATTTTTATGCTCTGTTCTCTTTGAAATAAAAGCCAATGATTCCATTAGCCTTCTCTATTTCCTGCTGAACTTTATGCTAGCTTTTCTTTAAAATTATTTACACATGAGGACTCCTAAATCCCTCAGTGCTGCAGCTTTCCACAGTCTGTCTCATTCAAGTGACATTCAGCTCCTGCATCCTCACTTTGCCAAAGTACATTGTCTCACATTTTTCCACATTAAATTTTATCTGCCAAATATTTGCCCAATCACTTAACCTGTCTACATCCCTCTACAGACTGTAGTCCTCACTAATTGCCTTCTCACCTGTGCACGTCATCTGCAAACATAACTACACTACATTCACTTTCCTATACATTGTAAATAATTGTGGCCCCAGCACCAATCCCTGTAGCACTCCACTAGTCATAGGTTGCCATCCTGAAAATGTCCCTCTATTCCAACTCACTGTTTCTATTAGTCAGCCAATCCTCACTACCTCTAAGAACATGGGCTTTTATCTTATTAAGTAACCTCACATGTGGTAATTTATCGAATGTCTCCCAACAATTCAATTGTATCACATGCACATTTCTAGAATAAAATCTTTAAATTATCAGAAAGTGATTGCCAGGTTTAGCACAGAACTCTAGTTCAATAAATTGAACAATTTCCTTTCAGAAAAGCAACAACCTTAGGTACAATTTTACACAATAGGAGAACATAACTGAAAAGTAACTATCATCAGAGGTAACTGTTCTCATCCTTACCCACTCACCACCCCTCCCCCAAGCAATAAAGAACAAAGCATCTACAAGAATAAATCTGACAGAACAAGCACATTAGCTAACATTTCCCTCTCTAATATTAGGCCATTTTCAGACCTGAAGCACTATGAAACATGCTTGTAGAAGTCTGTGTTCATCAACAGCCACTTTCAAGTTCATCTTCACATTTTAGTCTGGTTCTCCTCTCAGCAACACATGAATTGGAAAGAACTGTCAGTGTTAGCAATTCTACAAGTTTAACTCCTGGACGTATTCAAAAACTTACTACTTACTTACTGGGGATATGGAGCCTTAACCAAGAATGTCCAAAGCCAACTTGTAGAAAGAAAACTGTTTCTGCTCTCATAACACATCTCAATGGATGTGAATATTTGTCATCTGAAAATGTTTTACCTGCTGCAGCTATTTATTGAGAGATTGCTCCTAAACACACATATAAAGCCACTCCTAAAGTGTTTCGAACCTATGTTTTGCAGCATAGGTCAGACACCCAAAGTTTCCCAAAAAGAAGAGTGGGAATGGGGTGGCCATTTTGGGCTGATCCCAAAGGCCAAATCAGCATGTTGTGGATGCATCTCCTCAGAATTCACTGGGATGCTTTTTTTAAGATTACCTCATCCCAATCCATGTTTTTCTCTGCTGATGCAGTCAGAGATTCTCTTCACAGTTCCTGTCATGATTGGAGTACTTTATTTCCCCTCCAACTCTATTTTGATTTAGACCCTGCCCGCCCCTTCACACAGCTTTGCACATTGATGAAAAGGGCATTGTGTGTCACTGGCCAGTCTGCTGTCTCCTCTCTTTCTGGTGGTGGAAAATGAATAAAGTTTTGCTCATTTGTTGTTCTTCACTGTGTCTCATACTTACACACACACACATCATGGGTACAGGGGAAAATACCACCTAACAGCGTTAATGTGGAGGAAAATACAGAAGGAAGAAAAAAAAATAACCAGGAGATTTAGAATCTCCTCAGTTCAGGTGACTGACTCTGTGCTGGCTGGCTCCAGTCAGTGTTTACTCTTGACCTGGGAAAATCAGGAAAGCCCTGAAAAAAAAACTAGGAGAAGGGAGAAGTGGGGCACCGCAGGCAGTGGAGTGCTTTATTTCCCCCTCCAACTCTATTTTGATTTAATCCCTGCCCTTCCATTCACTGTTTGATCACACAGCATTGCCCTTTGATGAGAAGGGCACTTTTTGTCACTGGCTACTCTGCTGTTTCCTTTCTTCCTGGTGGTGAACAATGAATAAAGATTTGTACAGCCATTATCTTTCACTGTGTCTCACACCTGCACGCACACAACATGAGTGCTGGGGACAAATAAGCACTATCGCAGTTAGGTGGTAGTGTGGGGGTAAGGAAAAAATATATATAATCGGGAGAAGGGAGAGGTGGGCACTGTGGGGAGTGGAGTGTTTTATTTCCCCCACCCATTTTGTTTTAACTTAATCCCCACCCTCCCCTTCATCTTTGGTTTCATGTAAGCATTGCTCACTCTGCGCTTTGTTTGTCACTACTTCAGAAAAAACATAACCAGGGGATTTAGAATCTCCTCAGTTGAGGGGACTGACTCGGAGCAGGTTGGCCACGCCCAGTGTACTGTGCACAGACAAATAAAGGGAGGACTTGGTGACGGGATACAAGCCTCTGTGCAGTTATTTCAACTCCATTTGTAACAGTACTGGCCATTTCCAATGAAGGGGAACAGAAATCCATCATTTTCCCTGTCCTTATTAAGGAATTGGTCTATGTTTTCACTTCTCTAATGGACTGTCATCTAATCTATTTACCCGATCTGAGTTTTCAAACAGATTCATCTTCACGGGAACTGCAAAATACAGAATGCAATTGGCAATTGCTGCTTTGTAATTGTTTTAAGAGGTAGTGAGTTTACTAGTTTTAAACCTAAAACTGACATTTTACTGAACATGTCATGCTTCTTTTGTGCACAAAGGTAAATGGATCGAATTCCCTTTTAATTCTCAGTCCAATAGAAATCATTGACGAAGAGCGGCAAGAGACCGACCTTTGATGACTCTTCTGGTGCCACACTTCCAGATCAGAGCTTCAATGAGTCAAATTGTGTTCACAAAACTGACTTCACTGGTTTGCATTGTGCCATGCCTTCAAGTACCCCTTCTTTTTCCACTTCATTGGATAAGTACACCCTCTAGTATCCCCCGACTATTTCACATTCGCACTGAAGGTCTCAGGAATGATCCTTAGGCTGCCCGTGCATTATAGCTGCTAAAGTTACATTGAGTACCCTTCAGTAAGGAGGGGATTGATAAGAACTCCTGATTCAACCTCATTCCCTCTACACAAAATATTTGTGGATTGGCCGTGCTGAATTGCCTGTAGTATCCAGGGATGTGCAGGCTAGCTGGATTAGCCATGGTAATGGGGATAGAGTGAAATACTCTTGGAGGGTCACTTCAGACTTGATGGGTGTAAAGGTCTCTTCCTGCACTGTAGGGATTCTATGAAAATTGGATCTTTTAGGATGTTAAAATGGTGATTTGATTTTGTAAGACAGTCCAAACATGTTAAGTTCAGAATCAGACATAAAAGAATGGCAGGTTTCTGGTCACTATACCAAGTTTATCAAGTGAGTGGCTGAGAGGCATTGACCAGAGTACATCCTTGGCCTGTTCTGGGTTAGCCAACCTTACTTTGTCAAGTAGTATGGATGTTATAGTATGTGTCAGCCAATTTAAGAAGGGAAAATCCACAAGCCTGCCTGCCCTTTAATGCCCTCTTCATGAACTTGCCTGGTCACACCCCATAGTCCTTCAACACATTACAAATTACAAATTTGACCGACATCCGTCACACTCTGGGGGAATGAATTCCATAGATTGCCAATCCTTTGAGAGAAGTAATTCCTCCTCATCTGGACTTTAAATCTCCCCTTTATCCTAAAACTATGGTCTCTCATTCCAGACTGCCCTGTATGAGAAAATATCATTTCTACACCTACTTTGTAAATCCAGTTTAGTGTCTTATATCCCTTAATTAGATCTTCTCACATTCTTGTAAACTCCATAGGGTGTAAATTTAAACTGCTCAATCTCTCTTCATAAGACAAACCTTCATTTCTGGAATCAATCAAGTGAACCTCCTCTGAACTGGAATGCAGTGTAACCACATCCTTCCTCAGGTAAGGGGACCAGAACATTACACAATATTCTGTGCACAACAGTGCAATCTTGCTAAGGCATTGTACTGATGGAGCAATACTCTATTCCTGCAGCAATAAATGCCAAAATTCCATTTGCTTTCCTTCTTACCTGCAAAGTAGCTCACTGTGAATTATGGACAAGGGCACCCTCTGCACCTTTTTTCCCTCCCAGTTAGAATCATAGAATCTCCACAGTGCAGAAAGTGGTCATTCAGCCCATCAGGTTTACACCAACCCTCTCAGGAGCAATCCACCCAGAGTCATCCTCCCACCCTGTCCCTATAACCCCACAATTACCATGGCTAATCCATTAGCCTCTACACCTCTGGGACTGTGAGAGGAAACTGGAGCACTTGGAGGAAACCCACACAAACATGGGGAGGATGTGCAAACTCCACATTTCCAAGCATGGAATTTAACCCAGGTCCCTGGCATTGTGAAGCAGCAGTGCTAAACACTGAGGCACCATGCCACCTCTGAGTGTCACTCCATTTAGAAAATAGGTTACCTTTCTATCCTCCTTACCAAAATGGACAACCTCACGCTTAGGTTAAATTCATCTACCAAATTTTGGCCGATTCACCTAACCTATCCATATCGACTTTGTCTTAACTTTGCATTTTAGTTCTTCATTGCAGCTTATTATTCCACATATTTTGGAACCGTGCAGTTTTTACTAGAGTAACCTCTATCTTTACATCCAAATCATGTATGTAGCTGGTAAATAGTTGCGACGAGAGGATCAAACAAATTATGTTTTGCCAACAAAAAAAAACATACCTATTTATCCTGACTCTCTGCTTTCTTTTGGTTCAACTGTAACTTAATAGTATCCTTGCAGTGGGTCACAAGATTCTGGATTCAAGCTCCAATCCAAGACTTGAAATCCAAAATTAAGGCTTCCTGAGCAGTAATGAGTGACTGCTGCACCATTAAATCTGCTGGTTTTTGATGAAAATAGATTTTTCATTGTAACATTGCAATTTGTGTGAGCATGCTGACTATAAATTAGGTATTATACTTCCTACATTACAACAATGACTAACAGCACAATTATTGGTACATGAAAGATGCTATAACTTGTTAAAACCTGCACATTTCTTTGGTTTGAACTTTATTGAACTTCTAAAGTAGCTGCTACTAACCACAGAGCGTACACATTTTCCAAAGATCCAGAAGCTTCTAAAAGTAGATTGTAGGTGGACCCTGCTGGACAGATCCCCCCTGTGGAATGGTTCGCTTGCTTTCATGTGGAAATGTCACAAAGCAGCAAAACAAAGAGGTTGAGTCTCCAAGCCTGGCTCAGTAACAGGAGAAACATCTCCAATTTCATTCTCTGTACAGTGGTGTTGAAAACAACTATCCCTTACTCAATAAGTACTAACAATGGATCTAACCAAGGCTGGAGAAACTCCATCATTAACGGCTATCTATTGCTCATTAATAAGATTTGATGACCAGAGTCATCATGATCGCAACTTTAAAAAAAGTTTGCAGAGTTTTAATCACATGTTCTGAAACGTTGGCATAGCTTGGTACCATCAGGCAAGAAAGCAATAGACTCCAGGTTACCAGCAATACCTGCCTGAAAGGCAGAGACCTGTTTCTCAAGGATCTTGAACTCACCTTGAAAATTAAACTGATTGTCCATCTACTACACTTACACAGATTTGTCATTTCATGTCGGTTTCTTATCCCACCCCTGAAGGAACTCTTCAATTCATGACTCAAGCTGCTTGCATTCTGATCTTCGCGTGAACTGTTAATCATACTTTGTCATTTTTATATCCATAGACACAAAACTCCTTTCTTTTAATATATGTTTGTGCGTGTTCAGCCAAATTTACAGCAGACCTAGGAGGAACCAGTGTGGCTGAGCTCACAGCACAGGGACAGACAAATGCATAGTTTTTAATATGTAACCTTAATGTAAGTCTACATTAGTGAGTAGAGTGGGTTCTTTCTTGATTATATGTTTTATTGAGATCTGTCTCCTGATAAGTTTTAAAAATATAAACATAAGTACTAAATAAGCCTGGAGCACTGTTTTGTGGAGCAAAAAGATGGTGTTATTTGCTGAATCTGTGGATTGTGAAGGAGCAAAGACAGCCTTGAGTAGAGTGATGTGCTCTTCCTGTCAGATGTGGGAGTTTAGGGAGAGTTTCCATGTTACTGATGATTATGTCTTCAGGAAGTGTCTTTGGTTACAAATCCTATCAGATTGCATGGACCAGGTGGAGCATCAGTTAGAGGCAATGAGGAATTTTCAGGAGCCAGGGGGTGTGATGGATGGCAGTTATAGAAAGGTAGAAAAGTTGCAGAAACAGTCAGGTAAATGGATTAACTCCAGGAAAGGTAAGAGAGGTAAGTAGTTAGTGCAGGAGTCTTCTGTAGCTATCCCCATTTAAAACAAGTATGCTATTTTGGAAAATGTAGGGAGTGGCGGACTCTCAGGGGAATGTAACACAAACAGCCAAGTTTCTGGTACTGAGACTGGCTCTACTGTAATGAGGGGTACGTCGGGCTCAGAGCAATCGACTGTGATTGGGGACTCTCTAGTCAGAGGCACAGGCAGACATATGTTTCTGTCGCCAGCAGCAGAAAATCAGAGTGGTGTGTTACCTCCATGGTGCCAGGATCAAGGATGTCTCAGAGAGGATCAGAATGTTCTCAAGGGGGAGAAGGACCTGCAGGAGGTCATTGTACATATTGGAACTAATGACATAGGAAGGGAAAAGGATGAGATTCTGAAGGGGAAAGCATAGAAAGTTAGGCAGGAATTTAAAAAGGAGGTTCTCAAGAGTAATAATATCTGGATTATGTCTGGTGCTATGAGATGGATAGAGCTGATGAACGCATGGCTGAGGAATTGATGTGCGGGAGAAGGATTCACATTTTTGGATCATTGGAATCTCTTCTGGAGTAGAATTGACTTGTACAAGAAAGATGGATTGCACCTGAATTGGAAGGGGACTCATATACTGGCTGGGAGATTTGCTCGAGCTGCATGGATTTAAATTAGTAAAGTAGGGGTGTGAAACCCAGGGCGATAGTGAGAAAAAAGATCAAGCTGAGACTGGTACAGTTGGAAAAAGGTGTGAGTCAAACAGTCAGGGCAGGCAGGAACAAAGCAGAGAACAAGGTAGGACTGATAAATTAAACTGCATTTACTTCAATGTAAGAGGCCTAACAGGGAAGGCAGATGGTTAGGAACATGGGACTGGGATATCATAGTAATTACAGAGACGGGGATCAGGGATAGACAGGACTGGCAGCTTAATGTTTCAGGAAGGTTTGTTATAAATGCTACAAGAAGGATAGAAAGGGGGGCAAGAGAGGAGGGGGAGTGGCATTTTTGATAGGGGATAGCATTAAAGCTGTACTGAGGGAAGATATTCCCGGAAATACATCCAGGGAAGTTATTTGGGTGGAACTGAGAAATAAGAAAGAAATAATCACCTTATTGGGATTGTATTATAGATCTCCTAATAGTCAGCGGGAAATTGAGAAACAAATTTGTGAGGAGATTTCAATTATCGGTAAGAATAAGACTGTGGTTATGGTCGGGGATTTTACTTTCCAAACACAGACTGGGATTGCCATAGTGTTAAGGGTTTAGATGCAGAGTAATTTGTTAAGTGTGCACAAAAAACGTTTCTGATTCAGTATGTGGCTGTACCTAATAGAGAAGGTGCAAAACTTGACCTACTCTTGGGAAATAAGGCAGGGCAGGTGACTGAGGTGTCAGTGGGGGAGCACTCTGGGCCCAGCGACGATAATTCTATTAGTTTTAAAATAGTCATAGAGTCATAGAGATGTACAGCATGGAAACAGACCTTCGTCCAACCCTCCATGCCGACCAGATATCCCAACCCAATCCAGTCCCATCTGCCAGCACCCGGCCCATATCCCTCCAAATCCTTCCTATTCATATACCCATTAAAACGCCTCTTAAATGTTGCAATTGTGCCATCCTCCATCATTTCCTCTGGCAACTCATTCCATCCACGTACCACCCTCTGTATGAAAGAATTGCCCATTAGGTCTCTTTCATATCTTTCCCCTCTCACCCTGAACCTATGTCCTCTAGTTTTGGACTCACCGACCCCAGCGAAAAAACTTTGCCTATTTACCCTATCTATGCCCTTCATAATTTTGTAAACCTCTATAAGGCTCCAGGGAAAACAGCCCCAGCCTGTTCAGCCTCTCCCTATAGCTCAAATCCTCCAAACCTGGCAACTTTCTTGTAAATCTTTTCTGAACCCTTTCAAGTTTCACAACATCTTTCCGATAGGATGGAGACCAGAAATGCACACAATATTCCAACAGTGGCCTAACCAATGTCCTGTACAGCCGCAACATGACCTCCCAACTCCTGTACTCAATACTCTGACCAATAAAGGAAAGCATACCAAATGCCTTCTTCACTATCCTACCTACCTGTGACTCCACTTTCAAGGAGCTATGAACCTGCACTCCAAGGTCTCTTTGTTCAACAACACTCCCCAGGACTTACGATTAAGTGTATAAGACCTGCTAAGATTTGCTTTCCCAAAATGAAGCACCTCGCAGTTATCTGAATTAAACTCCATCTGCCACTTCTCAGCCCATTGGCCCATCTGGTCGAGATCCTGTTGTAATCTGAGGTAACCCTCTTCGCTGTCCACTACACCTCCAATTTTGGTGTTATCTGCAAACTTACTAACTGTACGTCTTATGCTCGCATCCAAATCAGTTATGTAAATGACAAAAAATAGTGGACCCAGCACCAATCCTTGCGGCACTCCACTGGTCATCGGACTGCAGTCTGAAAAACAACTCTCCACCATCACCCTTTGTCTTCTACCTTTGAGCCAGTTCTGTATCCAAATGGCTAGTTCTCCCTGAATTCCATGAGATCTAACCTTGCTAATCAGTCTCCCATGGTGAACCTTGTCAAACGCCTTACTGAAGTCCATATAGATCATATCTACGGCTCTGCCCTTATCAATCTTCTTTGTTACTTCTTCAAAAACTCAATCAAAATTGTGAGACATGATTTCCTACGCACAAAGCCATGTTGACTATCCCTAGCATCCAAGGAGCAGGAGAATCGGCGACTGGTGGGGTGGGGTTCAAGGGCGACAGCGGGAAATGGAGGAAATGCAGTGGAGATCAGACGTGGTTGACGATGCTCTCCCCCACATATCCTCCACTTCCCACTCCACCGCCCTTGAACCCCACCCCTCCAATCGCCACCAGGACAGAACCCCACTGGTCCTCACCTACCACCCCACCAACCGCCAGATACATCGTATCATCCTTCGTCATTTCCGCCACCTCCAAGCAGACCCCACCACCAAATTATATATTTCCCTATCAGCGTTCTGAAAAGACCACTCCCTCCTCAAATCCTTCGTCAGTTCCACACCCCCCGCCAACCCAACCTCCACTCCTGGCACCTTCCCCTGTAACCGTAAGAAATGCAAAACTTGCTTCCACACCTCCCCACTCACTTCTCTCCCAAGGCCCCAAGGGATCCTTCCATGTCCGTCATAAATTCACCTGCACCTCCACACACATCATTTACTGCATCCGCTGCATCCGATGTGGCCTCCTCTACATTGGGGAGACAGGTTGCCTACTTGCGGAACGTTTCAGAGAACACCTCGGGACACCCGTACCAACCAACCCAACCACCCTGTGGCTGAACATTTTAACTCCTCCTCCCACTCTGCCAAGGACATGCAGGTCCTTGGCCTCCTCCATCACCAGACCATGGCAACACGACGCCTGGAGGAAGAGCACCTCATCTTCTGCCTAGGAACCCCCCAACCACACGGGGTGAATGCAGATTTCTTCAGCTTCCTCATTTCCCCTCCCCCCCCACCTTTTCTCAGTTTCAACTCTCGGACTCAGCACTGCCTTCTTGACCTGCAATCTTCTTCCCGACCTCTCCGCCCCCACCCCCTCTCCGGCCAATCACCCTCACCTTAACCTCCTTCCACCTATCACATTCCCAACGCCCCTCACCCAAGTCCCTCCTCCCTATCTTTTGTCTTAGCCTGCTTGGCACACCTTCCTCATTCCTGAAGAAGGGCTTATGCCCAAAACGTCAATTCTCCTGCTCCTTGGATGCTGCCTGACCTGCTGCGCTTTTCCAGCAACACATTTTTCAGCTCTGATCTCCAGCATCTGCAGTCCTCACTTTCTCCATTCAAAAGTTCTTGCCTAATACCATCAAAATTGGCCTGGTCTATCCTTTTCTATCACTATTTTAAAGCTAATAGAATTATGGTTGCTGGCCCCAAAGTGCTCCCCGACTGACACCTCAGTCACCTGCCCTGCCTTATTTCCCAAGAGGAGGTCAGGTTTTGCACCTTCTCTCGTAGGTACATCCACATACTGAATCAGAAGATTGTCTTGTACACACTTGAGAAATTCCTCTCCATCTAAACCCTTAACACTATGGCAGTCCCAGTCTATGTTTGGAAAGTTAAAATCCCCTACCATAACTAACCTATTATTCTTACAGATAGCTGAGATTGCCTTACAAGATTGTTTCTCAATTTCCCTCTGACTATTAGGGGGTCTATAATACAATCCCAATAAGGTGATCATCACTTTCTTATTTCTCAATTCCACCCAAATAACTTCCCTGAATGTAGTTCCGGGAATATCCTCCCTCAGCACAGCTGTAATGCTATCCTTTATCAAAAATGCCATTCCCCCTCCTCTCTTGCCTCCCTTTCTATCCTTCCTGTAGCATTTGTATCCTGGAACATTAAGCTGCCAGTCCTGCCCATCTTTGAGCCATGTTTCTGTAATTGCTATGATATCCCAGTCCCACGTTCCTAACTATTGCCCTGAGTTCATCTGCCTTCCCTGTTAGGCCGCTTGCTTTGAAATAAATGCAGTTTAATTTATTCGTACTTCCTTGTCCCTGCCTGCCCCGAGTGTTTGACTCACTTCTGTTCTCAACTGTACCAGTATCAGGTTGATCTCTTTCCTCACTATCTCCCTGGGTCCGATCCCCCACCTTACTAGTTTAAATCCTCCTGAGCAGTTTGCGCAAATTTGCCTGCCAATGTATTAGTCCCATCCCAATTTAGATGCAATCCGTCCTTCTTGTACAGGTCACTTTTACCCCAAAAGAGATTCCAGTTATCGAAAAATGTGAATCCTTCTCCGATACACCAGCTCCTCAGCCATGCATTCATCTGCTCTATCCTCCTATTCCTGCCCTCACTAGCTCGTAGCACTCGGAGTAATCCAGATATTACTACCCTTGAGGACCTCCTTTTTAAATTCCTGCCTAACTCTCTGTAATCTCCCTTCAGAATCTAAACCTTTTCTCTTCCAATGTCGTTGGTTCCAATGTGGACAATGACCTCCTGCTGGCCCCTCTCCCCCGTGAGAACATTCCGCACCCTCTCTGAAACATCCTTGATCCTGGCACCAGGGAAACAACATACCATTCCGCTTTTTTGCTGCTGGCCACAGAAATGTCTGTCTGTACCTCTGACTACAGAATCCTCCAACACAATTGATCTCTTGGAAGCTGACGTACCCCTCGTTGCATGAGAGCCAGTCTCAATACCAGAAACTAGGCTGTTTGTGCTAGGTTCTTCTGAGAATCCATCACCCTCTACATTTTCCAAAACAGCATACTTGTTTGAAATGGGTATATCCACAAAAGACTCCTGCACTAACTGCCTATCTCTCTTACCCTTCCTGCAGTTAGCCCATCTATGTGACTGTATCTGAGACTTTCCCCTCTTCCTATAACTGCCATCCATCACGTACTGTTGCTGATGCAAATTCCTCATCGCTTCTGTCTCTCTAACTGATCCATTCAATCTGATAAGATTCGCATCCAACAATGTTTATGACATGTATAATTCGCAGTAACCCTTAAACTCTGTTTAAACTCCCACATCTGACAAGAAGTACATATCACTGCAAAAGCCATATTTGCTCCTTCACAATCTACTTCACAGAAAATAACACCGTCTTGTTCCTCTACAAAACCCTGCACCAGGTTAAATTAATAGCTATGGCTTATACTTTAAGTTTAATCAAGAGACTTATCTCCAAAAACAAATAATCAAGAAAGAACCCACTGTACTCACTACTGCAGCCTTTCTATCGGACAGACTTAAAACAACAATTAACTTATCTGATTCTGTGTTGTGAACTTCGCCCAAACAGGTTCCTCCAAAATCGGTTGTGAAATTCATGGTTTGTTAATTTTCCCAGACTCACTCCGATGTCCAGTGATACATGAATTCAAAAACAGCAAAGGCAGTAACTGTGCAGGTTCTCTCCCACTCTCTCCCTTTCCTGCAATGACCTCACTGTGTGCTTCCTTTGTTCTTCTCCCTTTTAAAACTGCTGTTGTTTTGACTTTTTTTTCCCAAAGTTCCAAAACAATGCAACAGCATATAAAACAGTAATTGCTGCTCCTGGAATTTGAGGAAATCACCTCCAGCACCTAAAATACCTCAAAAAAGGAGCAGCTGTTACAGCCTGAAATTTTGCCCGTCCTCCATCTTGGATTACCCAGAATCGGGGAGACCAGATCTAAACGTTGAAGTTCTAAATTGGAGGAAGGCTAATTTTAACAGTGTTAGGCAAGAACTTTCAAAAGTTGACTAGGGACAGATGTTTGCAAGTAAAGGGGCAGCTGGAAAATGGGAAGCCTTCAAAAATTAGAGTATGAGAGTCCAGAGACAGTATGTTTCTGTTAGGGTGAAAGGAAAATCTGGTAGGTATAGGGAATGCTGGATGAATAAAGAAATTGAGGGTTTGCCTAAGAAAAAGAAGGAAACATATGTCAGGTATATTTGTGAGGAGATTTCAGTTATCTCTAAGAATAATAGGGTGGTTATGGCAGGGGATTTTACTTTCGAAACATAGACTGGGATTGCCATAGTGTTAAGGGTTTAGACGCAGAGGAATTTGTTAAGTGTGCACAGAAAAAGTTTCTGATTCAGTATGTGGATGTACCAAATAAAGAAGGTGTAAAACTTGACCTACTCTTGGGAAATAAGGCAGGGCAGGTGACTGAGGTATCAGTGGGGGAGCACTCTGGACCCAGCGACCATAATTGTATTATGTTTAAAATAGTGATGGAAAAGGATAGACCAGATCTAAAATTTGAAGTTCTAATTTGGAGAAAGGCTAACTTTGACGGTTTTAGGCAAGAACTTTCAAAAGTTGACTGGGGACAGATGTTTGCAGGTAAAGGGGCAGCTGGAAAATGGGAAACCTTCAAAAATTAGAGTATGAGAGTTCAGAGACAGTATGTTTCTGTTAGGGTGAAAGGAAAATCTGGTAGGTATAGGGAATGCTGGATGAATAAAGAAATTGAGGGTTTGCCTAAGAAAAAGAAGGAAACATATGTCAGGGATAGTCAAGATAGATCGATTGAATCCTTAGAAGAGTATAAAGGCAGTAGCAGTATACTTAAGAGGGAAATCAAGAGGGCAAAAAGGGGATATGGGATAGCTTTGGCAAATAGAATTAAGGAAAATCCAAAGGGATTTTATAAACACATTAAGGACAAAAGGGTAACTGGGGAGACAATAAGGCCCCTGAAAGGTCAGTAAGACAGCAGATGTGCAGAGCCCCAGGAGATGGGGGAGATAATAAATGAGTATTTTGCATCAGTGTTTACTATGGAGAAGGACATGGCAGTTATAGAATGTGGAGAAATAGATGGTGACATCTTGAAAAATGTCCATATTACAGAGGAGGAAGTGCCGGAGTTCTTGAAGCACATAAAACTGGATAAATCCCCATGATCTGATCAGGGGTACCTGAGAGCTAGTGGGAAGCTAGGGGTGTGATTGCTGGGCCCTTTGCTAAGATATATGCATCATCCATAGTCACAAGGTGCTGGAAGACTGGAGGTTGGCTAAAGTGGTGCCACTATTTCAGAAAAGTGATAAGGAAATGCCAGGGAACTATCGATTGGTGAGCCCGACAATGATGATGGGCGAGTTGTTGGATGGAATCCTGAGGGACAAAATGTACATGTATTTGGAAAGGCAAGGACTGATTAGGGATAGTCAACATGGCTTTGTGCATGTGAAATCATGTCTTATGAACTTGTTTGAAGCAACCAAGGCATTCGACAAGGTTCCCTATGGGAGACTGGTTAGCAAGGGTAGATCTCATGAAACACAGGGAGAACTGGCCATGTGGATACAGTAAAAAATGAGGTCTGCAGATGCTGGAGATCACAGCTGCAAATGTGTTGCTGGTCAAAGCACAGCAGGCCAGGCAGCATCTCAGGAATAGAGAATTCGACGTTTCGAGCATAAGCCCTTCATCAGGAATAAGAGAGAGAGCCAAGCAGGCTAAGATAAAAGGTAGGGAGGAGGGACTAGGGGGAGGGGCGATGGAGGTGGGATAGGTGGAAGGAGGTCAAGGTGAGGGTGATAGGCCGGAGTGGGGTGGGGGCGGAGAGGTCAGGAAGAGGATTGCAGGTTAGGAGGGCGGTGCTGAGTTGAGGGAACCGACTGAGACAAGGTGGGGGGAGGGGAAATGAGGAAACTGGAGAAATCTGAATTCATACCTTGTGGTTGGAGGGTTCCCAGGCGGGAGATGAGGCGCTCCTCCTCCAGCCGTCGTGTTGTTGTGTTCTTCCGGTGGAGGAGTCCAAGGACCTGCATGTCCTCGGTGGAGTGGGAGGGAGAGTTAAAGTGTTGAGCCACGGGGTGATTGGGTTGGTTGGTTCGGGCGGCCCGGAGGTGTTCTCTGAAGCGTTCCGCAAGTAAGCGGCCTGTCTCACCAATATAGAGGAGGCCACATCGGGTGCAGCGGATGCAATAGATGATGTGTGTGGAGGTACAGGTGAACTTGTGGCGGATATGGAAGGATCCCTTGGGGCCTTGGAGGGAAGTGAGTGTGGAGGTGTGGGCGCAAGTTTTACATTTCCTGCGGTTGCAGGGGAAGGTGCCGGGGGTGGAGGTTGGGTTGGTGAGGGGTGTGGATCTGACGAGGGAGTCACGAAGGGAGTGGTCCTTGCGGAACGCTGATAGGGGAGGGGAGGGAAATATATCCTTGGTGGTGGGGTCCGTTTGGAGGTGGCGGAAATGGCGGCGGATGATACGTTGTATGCGGAGGTTGATGGGGTGGTAGGTGAGAACCAGTGGGGTTCTGTCTTGGTGGCGGTTGGAGGAGCGGGGCTCAAGGGCGGAGGAGCGGGAAGTGGAGGAGATGCGGTGGAGGGCATCGTCGATCTCGTCTGGGGGGAATCTGCGGTCCTTGAAGAAGGAGGCCATCTGGGCTGTGCGGTGTTGGAATTGGTCCTCCTGGGAGCAGATGTGGCAGAGACGAAGGAATTGGGAATATGGGATGGCGTTTTTACAGGGGGCAGGGTGGGAGGAGGTGTAGTCCAGGTAGCTGTGGGAGTCAGTCGGTTTATAATAGATGTCTGTGTTGAGTCGGTCGCCCGAGATAGAAATGGAAAGGTCTAGGAAGGGGAGGGAGGAGTCTGAGACAGTCCAGGTGAATTTCAGGTCGGGATGGAAGGTGTTAGTAAAGTTGATGAACTGTTCAACCTCCTCGTGGGAGCACTCAGAACGTGCAGCCCTCCACTCCCTCCGCTCCAATCCCAACCTCACCATCAAACCCGCAGACAAGGGAGGCGCGGTGGTAGTTTGGCGCACTGACCTGTATACCGCTGAAGCCAAACGCCAGCTCGCGGACGCCTCCTCTTATCGCCCCCTTGACCACGACCCCACCTCCCACCACCAAACCATCATCTCCCAGACCATCCAGGACCTCATCACCTCAGGGGATCTCCCATCCACCGCCTCCAACCTCATAGTCCCACAACCCCGCACCGCCCGTTTCTACCTCCTGCCCAAAATCCACAAACCTGCCTGCCCCGGCCGACCCATTGTCTCAGCCTGCTCCTGCCCCACCGAACTCATCTCCCAATACCTCGACACGGTCCTGTCCCCTTTAGTCCAAGAACTCCCCACCTACGTTCGGGACACCACCCACACCCTCCACCTCCTCCAGGATTTTCGCTTCCCCAGTCCCCAACGCCTTATTTTCACTATGGACATCCAGTCCCTGTACACCTCCATCCCCCATCACAAAGGACTCAAAGCCCTCCGCTTCTTCCTTTCCCGCCGCACCAACCAGTACCCTTCCACTGACACCCTCCTTCGACTGACTGAACTGGTCCTCACCCTGAATAACTTCTCTTTTCAATCCTCCCACTTCCTCCAAACTAAAGGAGTTGCCATGGGCACCCGCATGGGCCCTAGCTATGCCTGCCTCTTCGTAGGATATGTGGAACAGTCCATCTTCCGCAACTACACTGGCACCACCCCCCACCTTTTCCTCCGCTACATCGATGACTGTATCGGCGCTGCCTCGTGCTCCCACGAGGAGGTTGAACAGTTCATCAACTTTACTAACACCTTCCATCCCGACCTGAAATTCACCTGGACTGTCTCAGACTCCTCCCTCCCCTTCCTAGACCTTTCCATTTCTATCTCGGACGACCGACTCAACACAGACATCTATTATAAACCGACTGACTCCCACAGCTACCTGGACTACACCTCCTCCCACCCTGCCCCCTGTAAAAACGCCATCCCATATTCCCAATTCCTTCGTCTCCGCCGCATCTGCTCCCAGGAGGACCAATTCCAACACCGCACAGCCCAGATGGCCTCCTTCTTCAAGGACCGCAGATTCCCCCCAGACGAGATCGACGATGCCCTCCACCGCATCTCCTCCACTTCCCGCTCCTCCGCCCTTGAGCCCCGCTCCTCCAACCGCCACCAAGACAGAACCCCACTGGTTCTCACCTACCACCCCATCAACCTCCGCATACAACGTATCATCCGCCGCCATTTCCGCCACCTCCAAACGGACCCCACCACCAAGGATATATTTCCCTCCCCTCCCCTATCAGCGTTCCGCAAGGACCACTCCCTTCGTGACTCCCTCGTCAGATCCACACCCCTCACCAACCCAACCTCCACCCCCGGCACCCTTCCCCTGCAACCGCAGGAAATGTAAAACTTGCGCCCACACCTCCACACTCACTTCCCTCCAAGGCCCCAAGGGATCCTTCCATATCCGCCACAAGTTCACCTGTACCTCCACACACATCATCTATTGCATCCGCTGCATCCGATGTGGCCTCCTCTATATTGGTGAGACAGGCCGCTTACTTGCGGAACGCTTCAGAGAACACCTCCGGGCCGCCCGAACCAACCAACCCAATCACCCCGTGGCTCAACACTTTAACTCTCCCTCCCACTCCACCGAGGACATGCAGGTCCTTGGACTCCTCCACCGGCAGAACACAACAACACGACGGCTGGAGGAGGAGCGCCTCATCTTCCGCCTGGGAACCCTCCAACCACAAGGTATGAATTCAGATTTCTCCAGTTTCCTCATTTCCCCTCCCCCCACCTTGTCTCAGTCGGTTCCCTCAACTCAGCACCGCCCTCCTAACCTGCAATCCTCTTCCTGACCTCTCCGCCCCCACCCCACTCCGCCTATCACCCTCACTTTGACCTCCTTCCACCTATCCCACCTCCATCGCCCCTCCCCCTAGTCCCTCCTCCCTACCTTTTATCTTAGCCTGCTTGGCTCTCTCTCTTATTCCTGATGAAGGGCTTATGCTCGAAACGTCGAATTCTCTATTCCTGAGATGCTGCCTGGCCTGCTGTGCTTTGACCAGCAACACATTTGCAGCATGTGGATACAGAACTGGCTCAAAGGTAGAAGACAGAGGGTGGTGGTGTAGGGTTACTTTTCTGACTGGAGGCTGTGACCAGTGGTGTACCACAAGGATCATAAATGATTTGGATGTGAATGTAAGAGGTATACTTAGTAAGTTTGCAGTTGACACCAAAATTGGAGCTGTAGTGGTCAGCGAAGAAGGTTACCTCAGAGTATAATGGGATCTTGATTCCTGATGAAGGGCTTTTGCCCGAAACGTCGATTTTGCTGCTCCTCGGTTCCTGCCTGAACTGCTGTGCTCTTCCAGCACCATCAAATCAAAATCTGGTTTCCAGCATCTGCAGTCATTGTTTTTACCTTCTTGATCAAATGGGCCAATGGGCTGAGAAGTGGCAGATGGAGGTTAATTTAGATAAATGGGAGGTACTGCATTTTGGGAAAGCAAATCAGAGCAGGGCTTATACACTTCATAGTAAGGTTCTGAGGAGTGTTACTGAATAAAGAGACCTTGGAGTGCAGGTTCATACTTCTTTGAAAGTGGAGCCGCAGTAGAGAGGTTAGTGAAGAAGGTGTTAGGTATGCTTTCCTTTATTGGTCAGAGCATTAAGTGTCAGAGTTGGAAGGTCATGCTGTGGCTGTACAGGACATTGGTTAGGCCACTTTTGGAATATTGCATGCAATTCTGATCTCCTTCCTATTGGAAGGATGTTGTGAAATTTGAAAGTGTTCTGAAAAGATTTACAGGGATGTCACCAGGGTTTGAAGATTTGAGCTATAAATAGAGGCTAAATAGACTGGGGCTGTTTTCCCTGGAATGTTGGAGGCTGAGGGGTGACCTTACCGAGGTTTATAAAATCATGAGTGGCATGGATAGAGTAAACAGACAAGGTATTTTCCCTGGTTTGGGGGAGTACAGAACTAGAGGGCATAGGTTTAGGGTGAGCAGGGAAAGATATAAAAGCTACCTAAGGGACAATTATTTCACGCAGAGGGTGTGTATGGAATGAGCTGCCAGAGGAAGTGATGGAGGCTGGTCCAATTCCAGCATTTAAAAGGCATCTGGATGGGTATATGAATAGGAAGGGTTCAGAGGAATATGGGCCAAGTGCTGGCAAATGGGACAAGATGAATTTACAATATCTGGTTGGCATGGACGAGTCGCATCGATGAGTCTGTTTCCGTGCTGTACATCTCTATGACTATATTCAATGTGACTTTAAGTAATATTCCTGCTTTGAATCTGAGAGAATCTGTTGTGCGTCATTTTAGAATTAACTTCGCACAAACAGAGCTTTGTGAAAAATGCTGCAGTCTTTTGAAAGTTGAATCACCCTGACTAGAGGCAAGGGGAATAGAACGATTCAGCTTTTCACTCTCCCTGGATGTAACACTACATTTCAAAAGGAATGTAAGTCTCATTTAGATACCCAGTCATCATAAAAATGCTTGATAAATATGAATTCTTCCTTCTTTTATATTTTATACTGTTGTCTTTGATCCGGTAAGCTCTGTCATAGAAACACACACTTATGGTCAACCATCAGTTTTGTGTGATGATTAGACACTCGTAGTGCTATATTCCAGGCATAGACCAAAACGCCCAGAACTGTCAACAACAACAAATTGACAATACAGTGGGATATGCAAGTAATGTATTATTGAAATGCACTTGCTTGGCAGCATTCCAACTCAGAAGTAACAAATATTAACATAGCAATTTAACAAAACAAATCTTACAAAACTACTTAGGGATCAAATTAACAGATACATTTTCTCAGGAAAGAGAGAAATTGCACATGTCTTGAGATAGGAGCAATAGATGATGTTGCTGAGTGTTATTTTTGTTTGTTTATATGAGGTGGGCATTGCTGGCTCGGTCAGCATCTATTGTCCATCCCAACACTACACGTGAAGAGGCAGTGTTGAGCTGTTTTCTTAAACTGGTGTAGTCCTTGAGGTACAGGTATAACCACAGTGATGTCAGGATTAGTGCTGTCAGATTTTGACCCAATGACAATGAACAATAGTGATCCGTTCCACGTCTGGAAGGTGTGTGACTTGGAGAGAAAGTGCAGGTGGTAGCATTTCCTTGCATCTTGCTGTCAACATCCTTCCGGTTGGTAGGCAACACAAGTTTATGGAAAAAGGAGTCTTGGTGAATCCAGAGAATCTCTACAGTGTGGAAACAGGCCATTTGGCCCAACAAGTCCACACTGTCCCTCGAAAGAGTAATCCACCCAGATCTACTACCCTGCTAATCTACATTTACCCCTAACTAATGTACCTAGCCTACATATCCCTATACACTATGGGTAATTTAGCACAGCTCATCTGCACATCTTTGGATTGTGTGAGGAAACCGGAGCTCCTAGAGCAAACCCACACAGACACGGGGAGAATGTGCAAACTCCACACAGACAGTTGCCTGAGGCTGGAATCAAACCTGGGACCCTGGCGCTGTGAGACAGCAGTGCTGACCACTGAGCCACCATGCTGTCCAAGGAGTGCAGTGCTTCTCGTAAGGGTCCATACATCTACCAGTGTGGTGAAGGGGCTGGATGCTGAAGGTGATTTTTGGGGTCCCAGTCAAGTGGGCTGCTTTGTCCTGGATGGTGTCAAGTATTTTGATTTTTGTTGCACTCGCTCAGACATGTGGGGAGTATTCGATCACATTACCGACTTTACCTTGCAGATGGTAAGCAAGTTTTTGGGATTCAGGAGGTGAGTTACTCACCACAGTGCTCCTAATCTCTGATCTGCTCTTATTGAAAGTGGAGGGAATTCAGTTTGGCAATGCCATTGAATATTAAGTGGTGATGGTTAGATTCTTGCTAGTTGGAGATGATCAATGTCTGTCATTTGTGTGATGCAAATGCTACTTGCTACTTGTCAGCCCAAGCCTGGCTGTTGTCCAGATCTTGCTGCATTTGAACATGGGCTGCTTCAGTATCTGAGGAGTCACCACTGGGGCTGAGCAATCATTGGTGAAACATCCCCATGCCTGACCTCATAATGAAAAGTGAAATTCTGGTAAAGACCAAAAATATAGGTGCCCAATACCCACACAAGAAACAGGCAACACATCCTTCGCATCTGCAAATAAGAGAACGATTGAGTCCTAAACTGCAAGATTAGCTTGTCCCGAGGCAGTTGGTGCCTGGATTGTTCTCTCTGTGCCCTGTGTGCCCCAATACTGGGCATGCCCATAGTCCTAACTGCATTGTGCTTGCTGATTTCTTTCTTTTCTGCTATACATTGCCAGCCAGTTGTGTGTGGCTGGAAGTTGATCGAGATTGGACATTAGCTTTGTGTACATTGTTGGCTGTTATCCCTGGTGTACATCACATTTCAGTCCTGTCCATGTACAACCCAATATGTCCCACTGCTTCACCCTTCATCTGTCCCGAATATATTCCTGTGTTAAAATACCAAGAAACTAGCCAAGGCGAAGCTGGGTTTGCCTCACAGTATGTTTTTTTTTGTCAATATCAGGTTTGTAATTTTCTTTTGGTAAATTGCATGCCTGAGTCTCCAGCAGGCAATCTACTTTTAGTTGCTCAGTTGCAATGAAGCAGAAAACGCGAGATGATCTGATATTCTCAATCTTCCACTGGCTGGTCTATCAGTCTCTCAGCATCTGCTCTCCCAAATGCTATGCTACAAGAAGGAAGATACTGTCCATCCTGATGAGAGACATCTCATGTAGACTTGCTGCTGTTCCACAGTGCTCTTTTATTGGAATGACTAAATTCAGGAGCCATAAATCACAGCGGAGTGCCCAGATGATGTGATTTTAAAGGAGATCTAGGTGGATACGCAGGGGCCTGGATGGACATAAACTGAACAGCACACTTTGGGAGTCCTCAGATGTGAAGACCCAGTTGATGGGGTATTGATGGCCTTGTGCTATTATCACTGGGCTGTTAATCCAGAGACCCAGGTAATGCTCTGAGGACCCAGGTTCGAATCCCATCACAGCAGATGGTGGAATTTAAATTCAGTGAAACAAACATCTGGAATTAAGAGTTGAATGATGACCATGAAGCCATTGCCAATTATCAGAAAGGTTTATCTGGTTCACTAATGAAACTGCCATCCTTTCCTGATCTGGCCTAGATGTGACTCCAGACCCATGGGATGGGCAATGAATGCTGACCGAGCTCAGAGATGCTCACATCCCCATGAATGAATAAAAAAAATGTCCTCAACATTGACTCCGGATCCCCTTCAGTCTCATGGCTTCAGGTTAAACACGGACAAGGAAACCTCCTGCTGATTAGCACATAGTGCCCTCCTTCGGAAAATGAATCGGTACTTCTCAATGTTGAACAACACATGGAGGGGGCATTGAGGGTGGCAAGGGCACGGAATGTACTCTGGGTGGGGGGTTTCAATGTCCACCATGAAGAGTGGCTCCCAAGTAGCACTACTGATCATGCTGGTCAGGTCCCTAAAGGACATAGCTGCTAGACTGGGTCGAAAGCAGGTGGTGAGGGAACCAACAAGAGGAAAAAATATATTTGACCTCAACCTTATCAATCTGTCAGCTATAGCTACATCTATCCTTGACAGTATTGGTGAGAATAACTACCGCATAGTTCTTGTGGAATGAAGCCCAGCTTTCACATTGAGAATACCCTCCGTCATGCTGTGTGGCATTATCACAGTGCTAAATGGGACAGATTTCAAACAGATCTAACAACTCAAGGTGGGCATCCATGAGGCGCTGTGGGCCATCAACAGCAGCAGAATTATGCTCCAGCCTAATGTGCAACCTCATGGCCAGGCATATCCCCCACTCAACCATTGCCAGCAAGGCAGGGGGGGTCAACCCTGGTTCAATGCAGAGTGCAGGAGGGCATGATAGCAGTAACACCAGGCATACCTGAAGATGAGGTGTCACCCTGATGAAGCTACCAAACAGGACCACTTGCAGCCAAACAGCATAAGCAGCAATGATAGACAGAGCTTAGCGATCTCACAACCAAAAGATTTCTAGTCCTGCTACATTCAGTCATGAATGGTGGTGGACAATTAAACAACTCACTGAAGAAGGAGGCTCCACAAATATCCCCATCCTCAAAGATGGAAGAGCCCACAAAGCAGTACAAAAATATGCTAAAGGATTTGCTGCAAATTTTTACCAAACATGCTGAGTGGATGATCTATCTCGGCCTCTTCCAGCGGTCCCCAGCATTACAAATACCAGTCCTCAGCCAATTAGATTCACTCCATGTGATATTAAAGAACAGTTGGAGGCACTGGATACTGCAAAGGCTATGGGCCCTAACAACATTCCGGCAATAGTACTGAAGCCTTGTGCCCCAGAACTTCCCATTCCCCGAGCCAAGCTGATACAGTACAATTCCAATACTGGCATCCATGCGACAATGTAGAAAACTTCCCAGGTATCCCTTACATAAAAAGCAGGACAAACCATCCCAGCCAGTTACTACAGTCTACTGTTGATCATTAGTAAAGTGATGGAAGGTGTCATCAATGGTGCAATCAAGCAGCATCTGCTCAGCAATAACCTGCTCAGTGACACCCAGTTTGGGTTCTGCCAGGGCCTCAGCTCCTCACCTCATCACAGCCTTGGTTCAAAGATGGACAAAAGAGCTGAATTCCAGAGGGTAGGAGAGAGTGATGGTCTTTGACATCAAAGCTGCAAAACTGGCATCAGTGAGTGTAAGGGACAAACTTTTCGCTGGTTAGACTCATACCTGGCACATAAGAAGATGGCTGTGGTTGTTGGTCAGTCATCTCAACTCGAGGACATCTCTACAGGAGTTCCTCAGAGTAGTATTCTAAGCCCAAACTTGTTCAGCTACTTACGGTGCAGGTCAGATGGGCATCAGATTACTTTCACAGGTCGGCACAACATCGAGGGTTGAAGAGCCTGAACTGCGCTGTAACGTTCTATGTTCTCTGTTCTATGTTGTATGTTCATCAGCAATCTCCTCTTGATCATTGGACGTGGGGAAGTTCACCAATGTTCAGCACCTTTTGCGACTCCTCAAATACTGAAGCATGCCATGTTCAAATATACCAACAGAGTAAAATGTGAGGTCTGCAGATGCTGGAGATCAGAGCTGAAAATGTGTTGCTGGTTAAAGCACAGCAGGTCAGGCAGCATCCAAGGAACAGGAAATTTGACGTTTTGGGCCAGAGCCTCCGATTCCTGATGAAGGGCTCTGGCCCGAAACGTCGAATTTCCTGTTCCTTGGATGCTGCCTGACCTGCTGTGCTTTAACCAGCAACACATTTTCAGCAAATGTAACAACATCCAGGCTTGGACTGACAAGTGGTAAGTAACATTTGCGCCACACAAATGCCAGCCAATGGTCATCACCAATAAGAAGCAATCTAATCACTATTCCTTGACATTCAATGATGCTATCATCTCTGAACACCCCACTATAAGCATCCTGAGCATTATCATTGATCAGAAAGTCAACTGGACTTGCCAACTAAACATAGTGGTGTCAAGAGCTGGTCAGAGGCCAGTAATACTGTGGTGAGCAACTCACCTCCTGACTCCCCAAAGCCTGTCCACCATCTACAAGGCACAATTCAGGAGTGTAATGGACTACTCCTTACTTATCTGGATGAATACAGCTTCAATAACACTCAAAAGGCTGGACACCATCCTGGACAAAGCAGTCCTCTTGATTGGCACCATATCCATAAGCATCCACTCCTTCCACCTTGGATACTCAGTCCCAGCAGTGTATACTATGTACTAGATGCCCTGCAGAAATTGACCAAAGATCCTCAGACAGCACCTTCCAAACCCACGAACACTTCCACCTAGAAGGGTAAGAGCAGCAGATATATGGGAACACCACCACCTTCATGTTCCTCTCCAAGCCACTCACCATCCTGACTTGGAAATATATCGATGTTCCTTCACTGTCGCTGGGTCAAATTCCTGGAATGCTCTCCCTGATGGAATTGTGAGGTGGATTGCAGCAGTTCAAGAAGGCAGCTCAACACCACCATCTCAAGGGCAACTAGGGATGGGTAATAGCCAGCCAGTGATGTTCACATCTCAGCAATTAAATAAAAAACGTCACCGGGGAAGTTAATTACACCGAACCCAGGATCCCCAAATATTCAAATTCTGTTCTTTGTAGCTGTCTTCTTGCTAACAGTTGCATACACACTTTCCAGAATATTGATGAGTATAAGATCAAAACACAAGAAAACAACATGTAGAATAAGGAATATGAAGTAATTAGTATTCAAACTGATATTGTTCTGGTGCAATATATGGGACTAGAAGACAACAATTCCCCTGAACATGTTAGTCTAAAACCAATTGTTAGCTGTAGAGTTCATGGATGCATTGCTTTGGATCTTTATAGTATATCCCAGTCAATGATGGGAAAATTAAAATCTCCCATCACCACTACCCTATTGCCTCTACATCTTTCCATAATCTGTTTACCTATTTGTTCTTCTACCTCACGATCACTGTTGGGAGGCCGGTAATACAACCCCAACAGTGTAACTGCACCCTTCGTATTTCTCAGCTCCACCCATAATGCCTCACTACCCAACACCTCCAGAGTGTGCTCCTTTAGCACAGTCGCGATACCGTCCCTGACCAGCAATGCAACTCCACCCCCTTTTACTTCCTTCCCTGTCCTATCTGAAGCATCTATATCCTGGAACATTTAGTTGTCAATCATCATGCCCTTCCTTCAACCAAGTCTCTGTGATTGCAATAAAGTCATACTCCCAGGCACCAATCCAAGCCCTAAGTTCATCTGCCTTACACACTATATCCCTTGCATTAAAGTAGATGCATTTCAGGCCACCAGTTCTTTTGCGCTTATCTGCTCTCGGCCTACTCTTCCCTTTATTAATTCTATCTTCATGATTCTTACAGTCTCCAGTCTCCACTTCGCTGCCTACTTGTTTTCTCTTCTGGTTCCCAGTCCCCTGGCACATTAGTTTAAAACAGCAGTAGCAAAAACTCCCTAAGGACATTGGTTCCGGTCTGGTTCAGACCGTCCCTTTTGTAATAGTCCCACCTTCCCCAGAACCAGTCCCAATGTCCAACAAATCTGAACCCCTGGCTCCTACACCATCTCTCAAGCCATCCCCTGCCTATTTTTTCACTTCTACGCTGGCTAGCACGTGGTACTGGTAGTAATCCTGAGATCACTACCTTTGAGGTCCTCCTCTTTAACTTCTCTCCTCGCTCCCTGAATTCTTCTTTCAGGACCTCATCTCGCTTTCTACTTATATCGTTGGTGCCTATATGCACCAAGACAACTGGCTGTTCACCCTCCCCTCTTAGAATGCTCTGCAGCCGATCGTTGACATCCCTGACCCGAGCACCTGGGAGGCAACATACCATCTGGGAGATTCATTTTCGGCCACACAATCGCCTATCTACTCCCCTCACAATAGAATCCCCTATGACTATGGCCCTACGAGTCTGTGTCCTGCCCTTCTGAACAGCAGTATCTGCCACGGTACCAGGATCTTGGCAACTGCTGCCCTCCCCTAGTGAGCTATCTCCCCCAACAGTATCCAAACAGTATACCTGTTTTGGGGGGAGCTGACTGCAGGGGACACCTGCACTGCCTTCCTGTTCTTTTTCTGTCTTTTGGTCACCTATTCATTGTCTCCCTCAGCAATTCTAACCTGCGGTGTGACCAGTTCACTAAACGTGCTATCCACGGCCTCCTCAGCATCGCGGATGCCCCACAGTGAGTCCATCCACAGCTCCAGAGCCATCATGCGGTCAAACACGAGCTGCAGCTGGACACACTTCTTGCAAGTGTAAGAGTCAGGAATGTCAGACACGTTCCTAAGCTCCCACAACAAACAAGAGTCACATGCCACAGGTCTGAGGTCCCCTGCCATTGTAAGCTTAGCTTTATATGAACGAACTAAACCCAAACAATGCACTTAAAAATATGAAAAAGAAAGATAAAGAAAAAATAAAAGCTTTACTTTACAGAGATTTTTTCTTCTGGTTAGAGGAGGGATGCGGGAGGGAGATACTACACGTGTAGTATCTTGGGTTTAGCCACTGCCCAAATATAAACTATGCCCTTGCCTTCCCGGTAGCTCCTCGCTTCACCTCACTTTCTCTCTTCGCCGCTCTGTCAAAAATCATGACGTGAAGCAGGCGTTTGGTTACTCTGCCTTTATGGGTCAGTGGATTGAATATAGCACTTCAGATGTCATGTCACAGCTGAACAGGACATTGGTTAGACCACTTTTGGAATAGTGCATTCACTTCTGGTCTTTCAGCTATCGGAAGGATTTTGTTAATCTTGAAAGGGTGCTGAAAAGACTTACAAGGATGTTTCTGGAGTTTGAGGGTTTGACCTACAAGGAGAGGCTGTTTAGGCTGGGGCTATTTTGCTTGGAGTGTCGGAGTCTAAGGGGTGATCTTATAGAGATTTATGAGGGGCATGGATAAGGTGAGTAGCCAAGGACTTTTTCCCAGAGCAGGAGGATCCAAAACTAGAAGATATAGGTTTAAGGTGAGAGGGGAAAGATTAAAGAGGACCCTGTGGGGCAATGGTTTCACAGAGAGGATGGTATGTGTATGGAATGAGCTTCTAGAGTAAGTGGTGGAGGCTGGTACAATTACAATATTTAAAGGGCATCAAATGTGCACATGATTAGGAAGGGTTTAGAGAGATATGGGACTAGATTAATTGAGGATATTTGATTGTTGTGGGTGAGTTGGACTGAAGAATCTGTTCGCTGTATAACTCCAAGAATTGTACAGTCACTACAGTGCTGAAAGAGTCCACATGGTCCATTGTGTCTGCACTGGTTCTGTTCCTTAGTGACAATCTCCTACCTTTGCCCTCCTTTCCTGCTCACCATATCAATCCAAATAATCATTCAATGACCTCTTGATTACTTCAAATCAACCTCCCTCTATAACATTTCCAGGCAGTGTACTCCATATCCTAGCTACTCACTGTGTGGAAAAGTTTTCTTCTTATATCACTCATGCTGCCTTTGCACATCACTCTAATTGGATGCCCTCTTGTTCTTTCTTCTTTTCAGAGTGGGAACAGTTTTTCCCCCTGTACTCTATCCAGTTCACTCATTTGAAAACCTCTATCAGATCTCCTCTCAGCCTTCTTCTCTCCAAGGAGAATTATCCCAACTTCTTTGATCTATCCAGATAATCAAGGTTTCTCATTCCTTGAACCATTCTTGTACGTTTGTAGCAGCTTTGATAATTTCCTGTTTACAACATTGCCTGCACTTCCAAACTACTTCAGTGGGCTTTTGAGACAGCTTGAGGTACAAAAGGCATTAGATCCATGGGAATCTGTTACTGTATTTTCTTTCTTCACAAGAACAAAAAAGGTTAATTCTGAACATTTTAATCATAATATAATGAATGCTTCCTTAAATAATATGCTTCTTTTTGATCTCCCTTCCAAAATGAACAATTACACATTTTCATACTTCACTTGCCAAAATTTTGCCCACTTATGTAACTTATGATTATCTGTCTGTAAACTGTTTGTAATCCCTTCACAATTTGCATCTTCACACATCTTTGTGTCATCTGCAGATTTGTCTATTGTACAGTCACTTCCTTCCTTGAAGTATTTATATTGTAAACATTTGCAGTCCCTGTGCACCGATTCCCTGTGCAATCCCACTGTTTACAGATTGTCGACCTGGAGAAGATGCCTTTATCCCACTCGCTGTTTCCTGCCCGTTAGCCAATTCTTTATTCATGCCAATATACAGTACCATCTCCAACATTATGAGCTCTTATCAGTTGAGTTATCTTGCCAAACATCTTCTGGAAATCCAACGACAACATATCCACTGGTTCACCTCCATCCACTCTCATGAGACTTCATGAAAAAATTGTCATAATATTGTCAGGCACTATTTCCCTTTCATGAAGTCATGCTGACTCAGCTTGACTAGGTTATGAATTTCCAAACGTTCCTGTATTGCTTCCTTACTAATTGACACTTTTCCAGCAATCGATGTCAGGCTAATTGGCCTATAGTTACCTGTTTTACGCCTTCCTCCCTTTTTGAGTGGCCACATTCTATTTCCTGTTTTCCTGTGTTGTGATTGTGCCCTCTCAGCCACTGAGATGACCCCCACAATTAGGACATCTCATGCCCCTGCCTAGATCCTTCATCCACTGATGGACCTATCTGAATCTGGAGTCTCCACTGTCCTGCTCCCTTTCCACTGGAAGCCAAGCCTGTCAATCAGACCAGCTATGGGACAGTAAGCTGATCATCACATACGCTCTATTAAAATTCCACTGGAGACAGTGGCAAACCTAACTCCCAGCTTCCTGAGTCTTACCTCCTTTCCCACAATCTAACCCCTTCTCACCCACCCCCATTTACACAGCCACCATTTCTGGCAGAATTGATAAGGTAAAATCTAAGCCTTTAACTGTTTCTCTCTCCATTGACTCCCAATTGGAGTGTCTGACATGGTTTAAGGTTATAGCACTCCAGCCTCTGCGTTTCACAGCTAAAGTCTCATTCTGGGATTTAAATACAAAGGTCTGGGGGATTCAAGATGGCGGTGACCCAGAAGGTCTGCTTTTGCTGAGCTCTGTGCCAGAATCCACACAAAGTGGGGCACTCACCCTCTCTTCAATTTTTAAATGGTCAAACTAGTTTTTTTTCCCCTGACTTTAGAGATACCGTGCACCAGATTTGAACAGTTTGGTGCATTCTTAATATGACTAAGGGAAAAGGACAATGGAGCTTGCACCAGGCAGGGAACCCTCTGCAACAATGGACGCATCTGCGGCTTCGCACCGCCCTGGGGAACTTAACTGCAGAGCACAGCTTGATCTCGGAGTTTGTAAAATTCCCAGAGAAGATCGATGCATTGATGGAGGAGACCCGGGCCAGGCTGGAATTGATGTCGGTCATGCTGCAGAGGTGTGACCTGGAGATTCAGAGTCTTGGCCAGCGTATTGGGGAAGCGGAGCAACGGGCCACGGCTTCCGAGACTGCGGCTGAATCCTCAGCAGGCCAGGTTCAGGCCCTGGAACGCTGAGTGCGGGCCTTGGAGGAGCAGGTCGACAGTCTCGAAAATCAAGGTCGTTGGAAGAATATCCAGGTCCTGGGGCTTCCTGACCGGGAAAGAGAAGGCCAGCTCATCAGCTTTCTGGAGCAATGGCTCCCACAGTCTCTAAGGCTGGAGGTTGAGGCAGGCCAGGTGTGGGTCGGGAGGGCCCACTGGGTCGCCGTGCGCAGGCCTGGGTCGGACCAGTGCCTCAACCTGGTCCTAGTGTGGCTCCAGAATTATAGAGACAAACAAATGATGCTGGAAGCCTCTGGAGCACTGCGGAAGGATCCCCAGGCTATGGTATATAAAGGATCACAAATCATGCTTTCTCAGGACTTTTCCCCAGTTGTGATTAGGAAGAGGAAGGCCTTTGATGAGGTAAAAAAGCGGCTGAGGGACCCGAATATCCAGTATTTCATGAGATAGCCAGCGATACTGCGTCTCAGCCACAGAGGGTCCATGTTCAACTTTGATTCTCCAGAACAGGCAAAGGACCTCTTCGATGCTCTAAAATAGACTGATTGGGCGGATTTACATGGACAATTACTTTATTCTGCCCCTTTTTTGTCTGTAGTTTGCCTGGTTTACCTGTTTGTTGGGGGGTGATCTTGGTTTCGCTTTTAATATACGTTGGGGTTACAATTTTTTTTAATGTTGTTGTTCTGTCAGGAGTGCCTAGGATTACAATATGGAAGGGATGGGTTGGGTACCCACTTGTAACTTTCTTGTCATAAGATATTGGTATTTGTTTTTCTTACTTGGTGGTGTCTGGGGAGGTGGCATAGCTTCAGCTGGAAGGAGTCAATGTGGGATTAACGGATAGTATGAGTGCCCCTTGTGGACAAGGGAGAAAGTCTCCTTTCAGTTATGTTTATGCTGTTATGTTGCAGAAGTTGTTGTCAGTAGTTTTGATTTAGTAGTTTTAAAAGTTGCATTTCTAGACTTAAGCGAACTGTTTGTGGTTCTCACTTGGCGCTCTATGAGTGGGGTTCTTCCTCCCCGAGGGTCACGGACTGTTTCAGACGATCATGGCTAGCCATTCGTTTAAATGGTGCACCTGGAATGTTAAGTGGTGTCACTCACCAATTACGAGAAAAATAATACTGTCAAGCCTTAAAAAAGAGAGGGTCAATGTAGCCTTATTACAAGAAACACACTTAACCGATAAGGAGCATTTGAAGTTGCAACAGGGAGGATTCGGCCAGGTGTTTTTCTCATCTTTTAACTGGAAAAGTAGAGGAGTGGCTATTCTCATTAGGGAGAACCTCCCATTTCAAATATTAGGCCAAATAAAGGATGGGTCTGGGCAGTTCATGATACTTAAAGCTTTAATACATGGAGAGGAGTACGGGATCCTGAATGTATGTTGCCCCCCAGCATATTCCTTTAAATTTATAACGGATGTGCTCTGTAGATTGATGACCCTTGGGGCGCGCCATACAATTATAGGGGGAGACTTTAACCGTATTATTGACCCTGAGACGGGCAGGATGCCTTACGGGTCTTGTGGATATGTCTCTGCAATCCAGGCAGTTAGTGGACCTGAACAGGGAGCTGGGGTTGGTGGATGTATGGAGATGTCTTCACCTCAAAGGTAGGGATTTTCCCTTTTATTCTAATCCACATACGTGTTATACCAGAATTTACATGTTTTTTGTCCCACTGGCCTTTTTAAACTCGGTACTGTCCTGCAGAATAGGGAATAGAGCCGTATCTGACCACGCGGCAATGTATATGGAGGTGAAGGCCAGAAAGGGTGGGGCGGGTTCCCAGCACTGGCATATGGACCCTTTCCTCCTGAAAGATAAAATGTTTATAGAATGTTCTTTACAGGAGTTTAAAATTTTTGGATATCAATTCAGGTACAGCCAGCAACCCATCGGTGCTGTGGGAGACTGCCAAGGCCAGTGCATGGGGTTTGATTAATTGTTACTCCGCGACCCGGAAATGACAGACAGGAGAGCAGCAACGTTTGGCTCGAGGCTCACCTGAAGGCAGCTGAGTTAGCATAGGCCAACCAGAACTAAATTGCAGTGGATTACAGCCCTTAGGGCTACTTTGAATGCTGCACTTACCCAAACAGTAAAGAAGGAAGTGTTTTATCGCTGCTTTTTGTACATTTTTATATCTCTGCTTTGTGGGAAGAAGGAATTGTATAGTTCCCACTTTATTCTTTAAAGCCTCGTCATACTGAGCTCAGAGTTTAATGTAAATCCAATTTTCATATGATTGCTGAACCTGCCCACAGACTGGTATTTACATGTGTCCAGACTATTGCAGGATTTCTGAGAATGAACATGTTAAACTAGAGTGGAATGCACCTGTGAGCTTTTTACTTCATTATTTGTGGAATATGAGCATCGATGACTAGGCCTGTATTCATTGCAACCTCATCAGCTCTGTGATGGAGAGAGAGAGAGAGAGAGAGAGAGTGTGTGTGTTTGTGTGTGTCTATCTGTCTATGTGTGTGAGTGTGTGCGTCTGTGTGTGTGTGTGTGTCTGTGTGTGTGCATGTGTTCGTGTGTAAAATGTACGCTATCTACAATTGCCTCAGAACTGAGACTATCTGTGATATCATAGCCTCATAAATTCAATGTATTCTTGTTAAAATTGTTTATGCTGTTGTGAAGAATTGAAGGTGGTTTTGCAGGTGCTAAAACAGAATGATTCCTCGAGCTGAGAGAAGAGTTATGATCTTGGAGGCTGATGCAATTACTTATCTTTGCTCCAGCCAGGATTTAAAGCATCTAAAATTTGAGCTGTCATCCAATGAAACCAGGATTTTCGCTATGAGTGCAAGTATGAGTAAATATGTCCAGAAATATTGATATCTGATGCATGAGCCAACAGAATCAATCACCTGTAAAAATCTGGACAAATGGTTGACTTGGAAAGAGGTGCTTATATTCTGACAATACCTGATAGCATATCAACTGTTATCTATCTTGGTGAATTTGGGGGGATTTCTACACCATTACTCAGTCTTGGTTCTGTCTGTGAGTTGATGGATTAGCTACTGGAACATTAGTTAGCTAACTGGCTCCAGCTAATCATCGCACTCCATTGTGTCGAGGACAGCTCGTTCTGCAGCTAGTCCTGGAGTACAAGTGGAGCACAAAATAAATCTTTTTCAGTGATCGGGGAGACATTAAATTGAAGTTCAAATGTGTGGAAATCTTTCCAGAGTCAAAATAATCCATGTGGAGTTTGCACATTCCCTGGGTCTGCGGAGGTTTCCTCTGGATGATCCAGTTTTCTCCCACAGGGAGAAAGTGAGGAGTGCAGATGGTGGAGTTCAGAGTGGCTGTGAAGATCAGAGTGACCTGACTGGCTGTGTTTTTCCAGCACTCTTTCCTCCCACAGTTGAACGATGTGCAAATTAGGTGTATTGGCCATGCTAAGTTGCCCCATAGTGTCCAAGGATGTGCAGGCTAGGTGGGTTAGCCAAGGGAAATGTAGGGTTACAGGGATGGGATGGGTCTGGGTGGAATGGTGTGGACATGATGGGCTGAATGACCTGCTTCCACACTTTAGGGATTCTATGATTCTATAATCTTTCACTTGTGCCACATCATGGCTCTGTAGCACACAGTTCAGATAGAGTGTTTTTTAAATGGAGGCACTGCACTACATGATGGTTTAATGTGTCAGTCCGGTGAGTTGAACCGCTGAAGTTCCATTGAGTGACCAAAGTAAGGGAAGCTGTTAAAGGGTTTGTTGCTTATGCACCTTAGATGGTTGTCAACTCCACTTATGGTGCTGGGCCTGTCTGCTGGAGAATATTAGGCTCATATCATGGAGTCACAGTTCAAATACCTGACTGTGAGAAATGAATCTGTATTCATCTCGCTCAGTCTCCTCTTGGCACCCACAGTCTCCCTGAGAGAGGGAGTATTGTGATCCCGGACACACAGACAGTTGCTGCTGCTAAAGAGATGCAGGCAGCACAGTGAAGCAGACAAACCAGGGTTTTAAAGGTTTGTCAGTAGAAAAGAAAGTTTGGGGATCCTCAGCATCAGGATCCGACAGAGGTGGGGTAGGTAAAATCGATTTAAGTAAAAACCGAAATTGCGAAGGGTGACTGGACCCAAAATGTTAACTCTGCTTTCTCTCCACAAAACACTGCCAGACTTGCTGAATTTTTCCAAAAAAAACTGCAGATGCTGGAAATCAGAAATGAAAATAGAAATTGCTGGAAAATCTCCACAGGTCTATCGACATCTGTGGAGAGAAATCAGAGTTAGCACTTCAGAACTGATGGCAGCTAGGAAAAGCTTGGTATTTATGCAAAAGACAGCGTGGGGTGAGAGTGGAGCAGTAAACGCAAGTTGGAGATAGCTTCCAGAGAGAGAGAACAACATTCGGACAGGCAAAGGAGTGGGCGAGGTCAGCCTGGGAGAATAAATAGCTGTGAATGAGGGCTAATAATAACTGGCAATGGGGACTACCTGTAGCTGACAGATGTTCTGTGAAGCCGTCACCCAGTACACGCTTTGTTTCCCCAATGCAGAGGGACCACATTGTGAGCAGCGAGTGCAGGAGACAAGATTGTGAGAAGTGCAGGTATAGCAGTGCTTCACCTGGAAGGTGTATTCGGGCCCTTGGATACTGAGAAGGGGGAATGTAAATGGGCAGGTGTTACACTTTCTGCGGTTACAGGAGAAGGTGCCATGAGGCTGTGGGAGGGCCGTTGGGAGTGGACAAAGGTGGCTGGGAAGGAATAGTCCTTGTGGAAAGCTGACCAAGGAGGGGAGGGCAAGATGTCACTGGAGATGGCACCCCATTGGAGGTGGCAGAAATGGAAGCTAATGATCCTCTGGATGTGGAGGCTGGTGGGATGGTAGGTGAGGACAAGGAGGACCCTTACGGGAGGGAAGAGAGGGGCGTGAGGGCCAAAGTGTGGGAGATGGTTTGGACCCGGCTGAGGGCCCTATCAACCGTAGTGCTGCACAATCCTCAGTTGAAGAAGGAGGAGGCCCTCTTATCAAAGTTGACACTATCAGAACACATGCAGCTGAGATGGAGGGACTGGGAGAGTGGAATAGCATCCTCACAAGAAGCGGGGTGTGAGGATGTATAAACAAGATAACTGTGGGAGTTGGTGGGTTTGAGCACTTTCACTCATGTCCTTAAGCCAATCTCACACAGCAGCTCGTGTCATCACATGGGGCTGCTACCACACACAACTCATTGTCAGCTACGGGTAGTCCCCATCAGAAGCTATTCATTCTCCCGCGCTGACCTTTACTCACTCCTTTGTCTGTCCAACTCTCTTTTTTTCTCTGTTTGGGCTCTATCTCATGCTAGTGTTTATTCCTCCACCGCCCTCCCCCCACCCCACCTTCTGCATAAATACCAACCTTTCCTTATATTACCATCAGTTCTGAAGACCCGAAATGTTAATTCTGCTTTCTCTCCACAAGATTCTGTCAGACTTGCTGATTTTTTTTCTCAAAATTTGATTTTGTTTGTGAAATTGATATTGGTTGTACCCATGAAACCTATTGTCAGGTAGGACTCCTGTCGAACCCTGTGTGAATATAGAACAACATTCTGGGCAGTTGTGTAGCTGTGCTGTGTCACATGATGTGCTGGGAGGGATGTGGGCACTTATGGCTGTGGAAATCATATCTCTATTGTGTTGACTGTTTAAAATGAAATTTACCTTTTCCTTTGAGATATATTTTGCGTTGGTTTTGATTTGTGTTAAAAGTAGAAACAACAAAAAGTGATATCTTGTTGGTAATTTCTTTATTTGAGGAGATTGTGGTAAAGTTGGTGATTTTAGTTTAGACATCCCTCTGACAGAGATTGTGACAGGTATCATTGTTTCTCAATGGAGACTGCAACAAGTAGACCATCTGTATGTGGCAGCTACTTTGGGATGGGTCTTGGCCAAGAGGTTCAGGGTTCATCCACTGCCAGGCATGTGTTCCACACCCAGCCATCCAACCCATGAGCTAACCAAACTCCTTTGTTTAATGTCAGGCTAGATCCAGAGGATCATTGGGCTACTTTCTCACCAGAGAGAAACAATTGGTGGACAGGACCAGGGCACCCTCAGCTGTGCTGTTAATGGCTCAGTAGGACCTTTACAATATTGGCATTCTATATATATCCTTCTCCACGTCTCCATGCCCGTTCTCTGTAATGTTTCTGTGGCCCACACTGTGCGTCTCTGCCTCTGTGTCTCTGAAGTCTTTTGCAGGATAGTGGTTAAGTTTCATTCTGTCAATGGACAATGTATTGATCATGAGTGGTGCATGCTGACATCCTGGCACAGCTGGAACCTGGGCTGGGTCAGCCTGGCTCTGGGTACCTTCTCTCCAATCAAAGCTGTGACTCGGTTCCCTCTGTGCAATCTCGAAATGACCTTCTATCTTGTTCTTCTCCATCCTTCCCCTCTTTCCCCTCCTCTCATGACTAGTGCACTTCCTCATGTCCTGTCACTCCAAATACCCAAACCCTACTGCTCTGTTATGTTGTCCAGCAGACAATAAACTTGCAAAGGGATTTGGTTAGATCAATTGGCTGGATGACTCGTTTGCAATGTTGACATGGTGCGCTCAACTCCTGTGCCCCGACATCACCATGAAGGACTCTCCTTCTCAATTTCTCCCCTACCTGAGGCATGATGATCCTCAGGTTAAGCTCCCACTAATTGTCTCTCTCTGGTGAGAAAGTAGCCCTATGATCCTCTGAGACTGTGCTGACATTAAACAAAGGAATTTGGTTAGATCAGTGGACTGGATGGTCGGTTTATGATGATGTGGAGAATACGGTGTTGGTCTGGGACGGACAAAATTAGAAACTATGTGACTGGGATGGCACGGTGGCTCAGTGTTAGCACTGCTGCCTCACAGCACTAAGAAACCGGGTTCAATCCCAGCCTTGGGTGTCTGTCTGTGTGGATTTTGCACATTCTCCCTGTGTCTGCATGGGTTTCTCCCCCACAACCCAAAGATGTGAAGGTTGGATGGATTGGCAATGTTAAATTGCCCATAGTGTTCAGGGATGTGTAGGTTAGATGCATTAGTGAGGGGATAATAAGGTAGGGAATCTGTCTGGGGTGGGGGTTAATCTTCAGAGGGTCAGTGTGGATGTGCTAGGCCAAATGGCCTGTTCCCATGCTGTAGGCATTGTTCGAGTTCTATGACCAGGTTATAGTCCAACAGGTTTATTTGGAATCAGAAGCTTTCGGACTGCTGTTCCTTTGTCGGGTGAAATGGTTTATGATGTGCAGTGATGCTAAACTGAATGAGTTCAATTCTCAATCTGAGGTCACCATGAAGGTCACACCCTCTTGATTTTCCCCCTTGCCTGAGGTGTGGGGACCCTCAAATTAAATAGAGTCATAGAGCTGTACAGCATGGAAACGGACCCTTCGGTCTAACTCGTCCATGCCAACCAGATATCCCAACTCACTCTAGACCCATTTGCCAGCGCTCAATAACTTTACCTTTTGTACACGACTGTTGTTCAGAAGACCCTGACAGGTGCGGGGGCATCTCTTGACTCCCTACCAGAGTGGTCAAGGTACAGAATGATATTCAAGGTTTGTGCGAAGATTTGTAGCTCGGGTGCTCGTTGTTCTGGTTCTGTTCACCGAGCTGGAAGTTTTTGTTGCAAACGTTTCGTCCCCTGGCTAGGAGACATCTTCAGTGCTCTGGAGCCTCCTGCGAAGCGCTTCTTTGATGTTTCTTCCGGTATTTATAGTGGTCTGTCCTTGCCGCTTCCGGGTGTCAGTTTCAGCTATCCGCTGTAGTGGTTGGTATATTGGGTCCAGGTCGATGTGTTTGTTGATGGAGTTTGTGGATGAATTCCATGCCTCTAGGAATTCCCTGGCTGTTCTCTGTCTGGCTTGCCCTATGATAGTAGTGTTTTCCCAGTCGAATTCATGTTGCTTGTTGTCTGAGTGTGTGGCTACTAGGGATAGCTGGTCGTGTCGTTTCGTGGCTAGTTGATGTTCATGTATGCGGATTGTTAGCTGTCTTCCTGTTTGTCCTATATAGTGTTTTGTGCAGTCCTTGCATGGTATTTTGTAAACTACATTAGTTTTGCTCATGTTGGGTATCGGCTCCTTTGTTCTAACCTTTCAAACAGCCCTACCACAAATTCAACCCAAACTCTGGGTCAGATATGTCGATGACACGTTTGTAATCATCAAAAACACGGAAATAGAAAAAACACACCGGATCATCAACGCCACACTTACAGGAATCCGATTCACGAGAGAAGAAGAAAAGGATAGCCAACTCCCATTCCTAGACGTGATAGTACAGAGAACACCGAATGGAGAATTCACCACAAGGGTACACAGGAAAACAACACACACAGACCTAGTCCTAAACTATGAAAGTAACCACCCCAACACACACAAACGAAGCTGCATCAGGACACTATTCAAAAGAGCCACAACACACTGCAGTACACCAGAACTGCGAAAAGAAGAAGAGGAACACCTATACAAGGTATTCGCCAAAAACGGATACCCGGGCAACTTTATCAACAGATGCCTAAGAGATAGACCACGGAACGAGGCCATGCCACAACCAAAAGGACTAGCCACACTACCATACATCAGGAGCGTTTCAGAACTGACAGCCAGACTGCTGCGACCCTTAGGACTCATAACAGCACACAAACCAACAGCCACGCTCAGACAACAACTTACTAGAACAAAGGAGCCGATACCCAACATGAGCAAAACTAATGTAGTTTACAAAATACCATGCAAGGACTGCACAAAACACTATATAGGACAAACAGGAAGACAGCTAACAATCCGCATACATGAACATCAACTAGCCATGAAACGACACGACCAGCTATCCCTAGTAGCCACACACTCAGACAACAAGCAACATGAATTCGACTGGGAAAACACTACTATCATAGGGCAAGCCAGACAGAGAACAGCCAGGGAATTCCTAGAGGCATGGCATTCATCCACAAACTCCATCAACAAACACATCGACCTGGACCCAATATACCAACCACTACAGCGGATAGCTGAAACTGACACCCGGAAGCGGCAAGGACAGACCACTATAAATACCGGAAGAAACATCAAAGAAGCGCTTCGCAGGAGGCTCCAGAGCACTGAAGATGTCTCCTAGCCAGGGGACGAAACGTTTGCAACAAAAACTTCCAGCTCGGCGAACAGAACCACAACAACAGAATGATATTTCAACAGGTGGAAAACCTGCTCAGTAAGTGCAATGGTGTGCTTAGGTTGTGTTATTGCTGGGATTGAGTTTGACAATCCCTCTATTTATGTTAAATGCCATCTCCTCAGAGAGTGCCCATTCCTTGATGCCCAGAATCAACCCACTCCCTGGAGTGAGATGTGGGGGGGAATTGGGATGGATGATCTGAGGCAGCCTTAGCTTACAGAATAGGGCAGAATAATACCTGCTCCTGGAAAACATGGACAGAAGTTCTTCCTTGGGCCACAGATCCCCTACTGGCCATTGTTAGAATGGCAGCCTTTCCTCTTAATTATTCAGCCTGGTGTTTGCATGGGAATCTTTATGGTCACATGGGTGCTGTCCATTACACTGGCACAAACAGACTAGTGTTGCTAAACCCATTGCGTTATGTTTGTGGGGTCACATCTGTTCGGAAACTGTTGGTTTCAGTGAAGAGAGCATCCACAACCGTATGAATACAGTGACCAACAGTCAATTGGGATACTCAGCTGCAGAGACCAATACTGAGAGGTTAAAGGTCATGGTCACCTCAGTGCCAGCAGCAGGACTTATCCAGAATTGTTGTCAGGACCAATTACACTGTTACAGTGCATGAGGCAGCACACCATTTTTGCACCAGATTTCTGAATGAATATTCTGACAGTGTCTTTCTCCTGCCTTTATGTATTTAATCATCTAATACCCTCTCAAATGCCTGGTGATCATTAAGGAAGGCTCAGGGGTTGGTCAATATCTCGACAAGCAGCTGAAACCTCCTCCTGCACTGGGATTCAGATATCTCCAGGAAAGTGAGTTTGTTACAGTGCTCACGATACTGAAATGTTCTCTGTTTACCCTTCTCGATGGTGCCTGCAGCTCAGAGTGCAGGGGAATACTTTTCCAAACTATCCCACACCTTTGAGAAGCCTTCTGAGCAGATATGTACCCTTCCAAAGCCCACCCCCATGCAATGCACTGATCACTGTGAAGCAACTATTCTGTCAGTCTCCTGAGTGACATATTAAGTCTCTTCTGTTGTGTGGCATTGGAAAACCCAGCCCCTTTATGTGCCAATGAAAATGGCCAGAGATACATGAGACAATTTCAATTTGAACTTGGCTGCCATTTTGCCGGTACACAGTGGCACTGGGAGGGAGGCAGTAGAGGTGGGACTATCCTGGGGGCGGTGGGATTGTTTGCAGAGGAACGTGGTCTTGAGACTCTGGAGTTTAAACAGGGGTCAGAGTGGAAGATGCTCAAGCAAGTAGGCATCTGCAGATATATTTCTGGCAGGCCGAAGTGGCCCAGCGTGTGAGTTAAATGGTCTTCCTGGCTGGGGAAGCGGGGGGATTAGGGGATTAGAAAGAGCCAAAGGTGAACTGAAATGATGAATAAAAACAGAAATTACAAGAGAAATTCAGCAGGTCTGGCAGTATCTGTGAAGAGAAAACAGTTTATGATTCTTTCTTGAGAAATGGCTATCTCATGCTCCCTTTCCCACCCTCCTGATTTCCTTCTTCAGTAACCTCCTATATTCCCTGTATACCTCCGGGGATTCCCTTGGTCCCAGCTGCTTGTACCTTGAGCCATGCCTCCTCCTGTTTTCTGGTCAATGCCTCAATGTCTGTTGTCATCCAGGGTTTCCTATTCCTGCCATCTTGCCCTTCACCCTCACAGGAACATATAGACCTTGTACTCTAGCTATCTCACTTTGAAGAACCCCCATTTGCCGGAGGTCACTTTATCTGCAAACAAGCTACTCCAACCAACCCCTGCAAGCTCCTGTCTAATTCCATCCAAATTCACCTTGCCCCAGTTTAGAACACAAACCTGTAAACCAGTTTTGCCCCTCTCCATAACTTTTGTAAAATCAATAGAACTATGGTGACTGGTCCCGAAGTGCTCCCCCATTGTCACCTCCATCACTTGTCCCAAGAGTAGGTCGAGGTTTCCCCTTCCTGAGGAGGACCCTGCTTGAGGAAACCTTCCTGAACGCACTTAAAAAATTCCACCCTATCTAAGCCCATAATGCAGTAGCATATCATAGAACATAGAACATCAAACAGTACAGCACAGTACAGGCCCTTCTGCCCTCAATGTTGTGCTGACCTTTTATCCTACTCTAAGATCAAACTAACCAACATACCTTTCATTTTACTATCAAGCATGTGCCTTTACACGAGTCAGTTAAATGTCTCTGAAGTATGTGACTACCTCCACTGCTGGCAGAGCATTCCACGCACCCACCACTCTCTGTGTAAAGAACCTATCTTTGACATCTCCCTTAAACCTTCTCCCAATCACCTTGAAATTATGTCCCCTCATGATAGCCATTTCCACCATGAGAAAAAGTCTCTGGCTTATCACTCTATCTATACCTTTTATCATCTTGTACAACTCTATCAACGCACATCTCATCCCTCTTCACTCCAATGAGAAAAGCCTTAGCTCTCTCAACCTTTCTTCATAAGACATGCCCTCCAATCCAGACAGCATCCTGGTAAATCTCCTCTGCACCTTCTCTAAAGTTTCCCCATCCTTCCGACAATGAGATAGCCAGAACTGAACACAATATTCCAAATGTGGTCTAACCAGGGCTTTATACAGCTGCAGCATAACCTCGCAGCTCTGAAACTCAATCCCCCTGCTAATGAAAGCCAATGCACCATGCACCTTCTTAACAACCATATCAACTTGCATGGTAAATGTAAGAGATCTATGGACGTGGACCAAATTTCCCTCTGTTCCTCCACACTGCCAAGAATCCTGCCTCTAAATCTATAACCTGCAGTCAAATTCAACCTTCCAAAATTAATCACTTCATGCTTTTCCAGGTTGAACACCATCTGCCCCTTCTCAGCCCAGCTCTGCATCCTGTCAATGTTTTGGTGCAACCAACAACAGCACAGCCCTCCACAGTGTCCACAACTCCACAAACTTTTGTGTCATCAGCAACCTTACTAACCAACCCTTCCACTTCCTCATCCAAGTCATTTATAAAAATCACACACAGCAGAGGTCCCAGGACAGATCCTTGTGGAGCACCACTGTTCACCGAGCTCCAGGCTGAATACTTTCCATCTGCCACCACCCTCTGTCTTCTATGGACCAGCCAATTCTGTATTCAGGCAGCCAGATTTCCTTTTTTCCCATGCTTCCTTATATTCTGAATATATAAAACACCTTGCTAAAATCCATCGGTGGTGGACAAGTTGTTGGAGGGAATCCTGAGGGACAGGATTTCCATGTATTTGGAAAGGCCATGAATGATTAGGGATAGTCAACATGGCTTTGTGCATGGGAAATCATGTCTCTCCGATTTAATTGAGTGTTTTGAAGAGATAACAAAGAGGATTGATGAGGGCAGAGCAGTAGATGAGATTAATATAGACTTCAGTAAGGCGTTCGACAAGGTTCCTCATGAGAAACTGTTAGCAAGGTTAGACTACATGGGATACAGTGACAAGTAGCCACTTGGATACAGAACTGACTCGAAGGTAGAAGACAGAGAGTGGTAGTGGAAGGTTGCAATACAGACAGGAGGCCTGTGATCAGTGGTGTGTCACAAGGATTGGTGCTGGTACTGCTTTTCGTCATTTATGTAAATGATTGGGATGTGAACATAGGGGGTATAGTTAGTAAATTTGCTGATGACACCAAAATTGGAGGTGTAGTGAACAGTGAAGAAGGTTACCTCAGAATATAACAGGATCTTAATCAGATAGGCCATTGGGCTGAGGATTGGCAGATGGAATTAAACTTACATAAATGTCAGGTGTTGCATTTTGGAAAGGCAGATCAGGGCAGGACTTATACACTTAATGGTAAGGTCCTGGGGAGTGTTGCTAAACAAAGTGACCTTGCAGTACAGGTTCATAGCTCCTTGAATGCGAATTCTCAGGTAGATAGGAGAGTGAAGAAGGTGCTTAGTATGCTTTCCTTTATTGGTCAGAGCATTAGGTATAAGAGTTGGGAACTCATGTTGCAGCGATACAGGACATTGGTTTGGTCACTTTTGGAATATTGTGCACAATTCTGGTATCCCTCCTTTTGGAAGGATGTTGTGAAACTTGAAAGGGTTCAGAAAAGATTTACAAGGATGTTGCCAGGGTTGGAGGGTTTTAGCTATAGGGAGATGCTGAATAGGCTGGGTCTGTTTTCCTTGGAGTGTTGGAGGCTGAGGGGTGACCTTATAGAGATGAATAAAATCATGAGGGGCATGGACAGGATAAATAAAGGTCTTTTCCCTGGGGTGGGAGAGTCCAGAAACTAGAGGGCATAGGTTTAGGGTGAGAGAGGTAAGATTTTAAAGGGACCTAAGGGACAACTTTTTCACGCAAAGGGAAGTGCGTGAATGGAATGAGCTGTCAGAGGAAGTGGTGGAGGCTGATACAATTGCAACATTTAAAAGGCATCTGGATGGGTATATGATTTGGAGGGTTGGAGGATATGGATCAGTTGCTGGAAAATGGGACTAGGTTAATTTAGGATATCAGGTCAGCATGGACGAGTTGGACCGAAGGGTCTGTTTCATGCTGTACATCTCTATGACTCTATGACTCTTTGCATCACATCCATTACTCTACCTTCATCAATGTGTTTTGTCACATGCTCAAAGAATTTAATAAGACTTGTGAAGCATGACCTGCCCCTCACAAAGCCATGCTGACTACCTCTAATAAATTGTGCTTTCCCTGTCTCTCAGAATCCTCTCCAATAATTTACCCACCACCAACGTAAGACTGACTGATCTGTAATCCTTTCTTGAAAAGGGAATAATGTTTGCCACATTCCAATTATCTGACACTATTCCACTGGACAGTGAGGATGCAAATATCATCACCAGAGGCGCATCAATCTGTTCCCTTGAATCCTGTAGAACCTTGGGTGTATCCTGACTGGCCCAGGGGACTTGTCTATCTTCATGTGTTTCAGAATTTCCAGAACATCCTCCTCCTTAACATCAACCTGTTTGAGCATATCAGCCTGTTTCACGTTGTCCTCACAAATGACAAGGTCCCTTTCACAAGTGAATACTGAAGCAAAATATTAATCAAAAACTTCCCGTACCCCTACCAACTCCAGGAACAAGTTCCTTGAACATCCTTGCATCTTTACAGCATCTTTGAACATGGGTGAGGTCCTGGAGGACTGGAGATTTGCTAATGTTGTCCCCTTGTTTAAGAAGGGTAGCAGAGATAATCCAGGTAATTATAGATCGGTGAGCCTGACATCGGTGGTAGGGAAGCTGCTGGAGAGGATACTGAGGGATAGGATCTATTTACATTTAAATGAAAATGGGCTTATCAGTGATAGACAACATGGTTTTGTGCAGGGAAGGTCATGTCTTACCAATTTAATAGAGTTCTTTGAGGAAGTGACAAAGTTGATTGATGAGGGAAGGGCTGTAGATGTCATATACATAGACTTCAATAAGGTATTTGGTAAGGTTCCCCATGGTAGGCTGATAGAGAAAGTGCAGTCGCATGGGGTTCAGGGTGTTCTAGATGGATGGATAGAGAACTGGCTGGGCAGCAGGAGACAGACAGTAGTAGTGGAAAGGAGTTTCTCAAAATGGAGAACTGTGCCCTGTGGTGTTCCACAGGGATCTGTGCTGGGACCACTGGTGTTTATGATATACATAAATGAACTGGAGGAAGATGTAGGTGGTCTGATTAGCAAGTTTGCAGGTGACACTAAGATTGGTGGAGTAGCAGGTAGTAAAGGGGACTGTCAGAGAATGCAGCAGAATATAGATAGACTGAAGAGTTGGGCAGAGACATGGCAGATGGAATTCAATCAGGTCAAATGTGCGGAGATGCATTTTGGCAGATCCAATTCAAGAGTGAACTATAAGGTAAATGGAAAAGCCCTGGGGAAAATTGATGTACAAAAATGTCGAAGTTTTCAGGTCCACTGTACCCTGAAGATGGCAACGCAGGTCAGTAGCGTGGTCAAGAAGGCATACAGCATGCTTTCCTTTATCGGATGGGATATCGACTACAAGAGTTGGCAGGTCATGTTACAGTTGTATAGGACTTTGGTTTGGCCACATTTGGAATACTGTGTACAGTTCTGGTCGCCACATTACCATTACCTTTTGGATGTGGACGCTTTGGAGAGGATGCAGAGGAGGGTCACCAGGATGTTGCCTGGTATGGAGGGTGCTAGCCATGAAGACAGTTTGAGTAGATTAGGATTATTTTCATTAGAAAGACAGAGATTGTCTACAAAATTGAGGTCTACCTGATTGAGGTCTACAAAATCATGAAAGGTATAGACAGATAGCAAGAGGCTTTTTCCCAGAGTGGGGTATTCATTACTCGGGGCCACGACTTCAAGGTGAGAGGGGAAAAGTTTAAGAAAGATATGCGTGGAAAGTTCTTTATGCAGAAGGTGGTGGGTGCCTGGATTGTGTTACCAGTGGAGCTGGTAGAGGAGAAAACAATAATGTCATTTAAGATGTATCTAGACAGATATGTGAATGGGCAGGGAGCAGAGGGATATAGGTCCTTAGAAAATAGGCGACAGGTTTAGATAGAGGATCTGGATCGGCGCAGGCATGGAGAGCCAAAGGGCCTTTCCTGTGGTGACATTTTGTTTGTTCTTTGATCTTTGTTCCCTCCTCTGTCCCTGATGGGCCCCACATTCCTGATGAAGGGCTTATGACTGAAACATCGACTCTCGTGCTCCTCGGATGCTGCCTGAATGGCTGTGCTTTTCCAGCACCACACATTTCAACCCTACCCTCACTCTGGCCATCCTACACTTGAGGAGAAAGTGAGGACTGCAGATGCTGGAGATCAGAGCTGAAAAATGTGTTGCTGGAAATCAGAGCTGAAAAATGTGTAGGATGCTGAAAAATGTGTTGCTGGAAAAGCGCAGCAGGTCAGGCAGCATCCAAGGAGCAGGAGAATTGACGTTTTGGGAAGAAGGGCTTATGCCCGAAATGTTGATTCTCCTGTTCGTTGGATGCTGCCTGACTTGCTGCGCTTTTCCAGCAACACATTTTTCAGCATCCTACACTCCCCATAAGTGTGGAATGCCTTGGGGTTTTCCTTAATCCTGTCCACTAAAGCTTTTTCCTGCTCCCTTCTAGCTCGTCTAAATCCATTCTTCAGTTCCTTCCTGATGACCTTGTAACCTTCTAGAGCCCTGTCTGACCCTTGCTTCCTCAACCTTATGTAAGCTTCCTTCTTTCTTTTGAATGGGTGCTCCACATCTCTTGACATCCAAGGTTCCTATCCTTCTCTAAGATTATAATAAAGATTAGGACATTGTGATCACTCGCACCGATATGCTCTCCCACTGAGATCTGACACCTGACCTGGTTCGTTGCCAAGCACTAGATCCAGTATGGCCTCTCCTCTGGTCAGCTTATCTACATACTGATTCAGGAATCCTACCTGGACACACCTGACAAAATCTGCTCCATCCAAACTATTTGTACTCAGGAAGTTCCAATCAATAGCGGGGAAGTTGAAGTCACCCATGACAATAACCTTGTTATTTCTGCACCTTTCTAAAATCTGCCTCCCAGTCTCCTCCTCCGGGTCTTTGTTCTATTGCGGGGGTCTATAGGAAACTCCCAATAAAGTGACTACTCCTTTTATGTTTCTGACTTCCACCCATACTGGCTCAGTACACAAACCCTCCTCGAAGACCTCCCTTTCTGTAGCTGTGATACTATCCCTAATTAGCAATGTTACTCCCCCACCTTTTACCTCCCTCCCTTTTCCTTTTGAAACATCTAAACGTTGGAACATCCAGCAACCATTCCTACCCCTGAGATATCCAACTCGCCGTAATGGCCACAACATCATAGCTCCAAGTCCTGATCCGTGCTCTAAGTTCATCATCCTTATTCCTGGTACTTCTTGTGATAAAGTACACACACTTCAACCCTCACACTGACTGCAACGTTGCCTTATCAATTGTCTATCCTTCCTCACAGACTCTCTGCACACTGCATCTGCCTGTTCACCAGATACCCCATCCTCTGATCCGTAACTCCAGTTCCTCTCCCTCTGCCAAACTAGTTTAAACGGTTCCAAAGCGCTCTAGCAAACCTCATGCCCAGGATATTAGTGTCCCCTGGTTCAGATGCAACCCATCCTCCTTGTACAGGTCCCACCTTCCCCAGAAGGTATCCCAGTGATCCACATATCTGAAGCCCTCCCTCCCATACCAGCTCTGCAGCCACGTGTTCAGTTGCACTTGCTCTCTGTTCCTAGCCTCACTATCCCGGTGGCATCGATAGCAATCCTGAGATTACTGCTCTGCTTTTCCTGCCTTCCAACCTAACTTCCATTATTCACTTTTTCAGGTCCTCATCCCTTTCCCTAGCTATGCCATTGGTACCGATGTGTCCCATGCCTTCTAGCTGTTCTCCCTCCCTTTAAAAATCCTGTAGACTTGATCCCAGACATCCTGGATCCTGGTACTCAGGAACAACATACTATTTGGGAGTCTCATTCACGACCACAGAACGTCCTGTCTGCTCCTTACTATTGAATCTCCTATCACTGTCACTCTCCTATTCTGTCCCCTTCCCATCTGAGCCATAGAGTCAGGCTCAGTGCCAGAGACCTGCCTCTGCAGATTTCCTCTGGTAGGTCATCCCCCCAACAGTATCCAAAGCGATATACTTATTATTGAGGGGAATGGCCACAGGGGATCCCTGCACTGTCTGCCTATTCCCTTTCCCTCTCCTGACAGTCGCCCAGTTACCTTTATCCTGTAACTCAGATGTGACCACCTCCCTATAACTGCTCTCTATCACCCCCTCAGCTTCCCGAATGATCCAAAGTTCATCCAGCTCCAGCTCCAGTTCCCTAACGCGGTCTGTGAGGAGCTGGAGTTGGGTGCCCTTCTCGCAGGTGAGCTCAGCAGGGACAGTACTGGTGACCCTTACCTCCCACATCCTGCAGGAGGAGTCTGCGGCTGTCCTAGCCTCCAGCCCCTCTGCTCAAAATTACCAAAAGCGATAAAAACAAATCCTTATCTTACCAACCCTCCACACAGAGCCTATTTTGTTTTAGTGAGAGGAGGAGAAAGGATGGGAGATGCTATATGTGTCGTGTTTCGGGTTTAGCCTGAATGTATTAGTTCACTTACCCAGCAGCCCCTGTGTCTGCCTCTGTTCCTGTTCAGCCTTTGCTCTGCTGATTCACGAGGTAAGTATTTAATATTCAGATTGACCTTCCCAGCTGCCCCCAGCTCGCGCTCTCTTGCCTGCCGCTGCTCGAATGTCCTTTTTAAACCTTTCCCCAATCTTCTTAAAATATATCCTCTAGTTTTGAATTCCCTCCATACCAGGGAATAGACAGCTGCCATTCCCTTTATCTAGACCCCTCATGATTTTATAAATCTCTATAAGGTCACCCTCACCCTCCTACATGCCAGTGAGAAAAGTCCCAGCCTATCCAGCTTCTCCCTATAACTCAAACCCTCCATTCCTGGCAACATCCTGGTCAATCTTTTCTGAACCCTCTCCAGTTTAAGAATATCCTTCCTATAGCGGGGTGATCAAAACTAGACACAGTACTTCAGAAGAGACCTCAGCAACATCCTGTACAATCTCAGCATGACATCCTCATTCCTATACTCAAAGGCCTGAGCAATGACGGCAAGTGTGCTCAATGCCTTCTTAACCACCCTATCTACTTTTCAAAGATTTATGTACCTGAACCCCTAGGGGTCTCTCTGTTTGACAACACTACCCAGGGCCCTGCCACTATTTGTGTAAGTCATACCCTTGTTTGTTTAACCAAAATGCAGTGGTGGAGGGCTGTTTCTTTGGACTGGAGGCTTGTTACCCCTGGTGTTGAACAGGGATCAGTTGTGGGTCCACTTCTGTTTGTCATTTACATAAAGGATTCAGATGAGAATGTAGAATGCATGGTGAGTAAGTTTGCAGACGACACCAAAACTGGTGGTATAGTAGACAGTGTAGAAGGCTGCATAAGGTTACAAAGAGATCTTGATCAATTGGGTCAATGCACTGAGGAGTAGAAGATGGAGTTCAATTTGGATAAATGCAAGGTATTGTATTTTGGTAAAAGAAACAAGGGCAGGTTTTATACAATTAAAAGTAGGGCCTTGGGTAATGTTGTAGAACAAAGAGACCTTGGCATTCAGGTACTTAATTCTTTGAAGTTTGCGTCACATGTAGGCAGGATGGTTAAAAAGGCAACAGAAACAGGAATTGCTGGAAAAGCTCAGCATGTCTGCCAGTGCCTGTGGAGAGAAATCAGAGTTAGCGTTTTGCATCTCGTGACCCTTCCTCAGAACTCGACCTGAAATGTTAACTCTGATTTCTCTCCACAGACGCCACCAGACCAGCAGAGCATTTGTGGCAATTTCTGTTTTGTTTCTAATTTACAGTTCTTTCAGTTTTGGTTAAGAAGGTGCCTTTATGCTTGCCTTTATTGCTCAGACCTTTGAGTACAGGAGTTGGGACATCATGTTGAGCTTGTACAGGATATTGGTGAGCCCTCTCCTGGTGTACTGTGTCCAGTTCTGGTCTCCCTGTTATCGGAAATATATTAAGCTGGAAAGGGTTCAGAAGAGATTTACCAAAATATTGACAGGAATGGAAGGTTTTAGTTATAAGGAGACGTTGGATCGGCTGAGACCTTCCTCACTGGAGCGTAGAGGTTGAGGGGTAATCTTGCAGAGGTTTATAAAATCATGAGGGGTATAGATAAGGTGAATGGCAGGTGTATTTTCCATAGAGTGGGAGATTTCAAGACTTGGGAGCATATTTTTAAGGTGAAAGGAGAAAGATTTGAAATAGACGAGGGTCAATTTCTTTACAAGGAGAATGGTTTGTATATGGAATGAACTTTGAGAGGAAGGGGTTTATGCGGGAACAGTTACAATGTTTAAAAGAAATTTTGATAAGTACATGGAGGGATATGGGCCAAGTGCAGGCAGGTGGGACTAGTTTAGTTTGTGGTTATAACTGGCATGGACTGGTTTGATCAAAGGATCTGTTTCAGTGGTTATGACTCTGACTCTATTAATCAATGAGCTCATTTCACCTGCTAAGTTTAAACTTCAGATAAACATTAAAAAAGCACACAAATGTGAATGTTGTATCAAGAGAAACGATTACAGTGATATCATGAAGGTCCTCCAGATTTGAAGCCAATGCCAAAGCAGCTAGTCTGAGCCAGTCCTGTCTGTTTGTAGGACAGTCACTTCCAGCTGGTGCCAGTGAATCGGAGAGCAACAAGTGCCCTCAGCCCCCAGAAATATGAGAAAATCTGGTGGCAGATTTGATGATGCAGCTCCTTTAACAAGGTTATGTTGTCCTTGGTTTTTGTTTTCAAAGGGGTCGTAAAGACACAGGTGCTGAAATGTCTAGGTTTATCTACTTGAAGAAGCTTTTAAGTTTAAGAAAAACACTTGGACAATGAAAGGGGAGTGGCCGGTTCTCCCAGCTCAGCTTTGGTTTGTTTTTAACAGTCTGGCTGCTTTGCAATTCTGAGTCAGTTTTGAGGCTGTGGGTCAAGGAAACAGCTCCTACTGATTCTCTATCTCTCTCTCTCTCTGACATCTCTCCTGTAAGGACCTGATTTTACCTTTTGTTTTCCAAGTATTTGGAACAGCATCATTAAGTTGCTATAGAGTCGATTGGGTTTTTAAATAGTTGTATTGGTGTAGATTCGGTTTTACTTTGTTCATGTATAAATAAATCCTGTTTTGTTAAAAACTGAGTGGTTAGGCCAGGTACATCACTCCTGGAGTATCCACTTTACACCTGCTTCAAACAACTAGAAAGGTTAGGGTGCGAGTTACCTTCTTGAAATGTTCTGAGGGAGTGTGGCCTGGTCCTTAACATGGATAACTGGGACTTACAGAATGGGGAAAGACATACAGACACAGGGAGAATGAACAAACTCCACACAGACAGTCTCCTGAGGCTGGAATTGAACCCATATTCCTGGTACTGTGAGGCAGCAGTGCTAACTACTGAACCACCATGCCACCCTCAATCCTGAGCAAGCTTGTGAGAAGACATTCCCAGTTACAGGGAGTTGGTGTTTCAGACTGGGGAGCTGGCAAGGGCCAAGGAGCAAGGATCCCCCAGAACCTCACCCAATTCCACACCAATTGCCTCATGTTTCTTCCTTCCCCTGAGCCAGATATGTGCCTTTTTCTTGTTTTAAGCAAAGCTTTGGATGAACACGGGATGGCAGCTTGTGATGTATTACAGCTAATGAGGAGAATGTGATGAGTATGGGCCTTGTACAGATTTGCACAGGGTTTAGTGTGGCTCAGAGAGTTTGCCCAGTCAGTAGCTGAAACCTGGGTTTATCCTCAGTGTGGTTTCTGCACCTTTCTGTTTGTTGCTGTGATCCGTACACAAATCAGGAGAAGACACAGGGTGTTGGTTTCATTTCCTTCCGCATTTATTTCCAGATTTTAAAGTTAAATTATTTCAGCCAATTAAACAATGTGTATAAAACTAACAGCAAAGTGACAGACAGAAAAGACCCTGTTGGTTATTCAGCCTGTCCCACACAACAGCGATGCCTTGTGCATCTCAATACGCACCCTCCTCCCAACGCCAGCCCAGACCATGTGATTTCCTGGGAGAGGTGAAAAACCAGATCAAAAACCTGGGTCGGTTTGGGAAAAAGGATCTGGGAAATTCTTCTCCGACCCCTTTCAGAGTCCAGGAGATCACACTGGCCCCTGACAGGATGACAGCTCTCACCATTCACTCTGCTGACCCCATTTGAGCGGAGACTGAGCACAGTGAGCTTACACCACACTCAGGGATAAACAAATCAAACATTCCTGCCAAGATTTGAAACTATTGGAAGGATTGTTCAAATTCTCCACTTACGTGACTACCCAGCCTAAATGGAATTATTGGTGTGTGTGTGTGTGTGTGTGTGTGTGTGTGTGTGTGTGTAGTGAGTGCAGAGTGTCTTAAGTCTGTGAGGAGGTGCATGTGTGAGAGTGGGAGTGTGTGTGTCTGTAAGGGTGTGTGTGGGTGTCTGTGACTCCAACTCCGGGAATTCTTTCAAGGTGCCAGCAGTGAGCCCAATGAGCCCACTGATGAACTGGAACAGTCATCACAGGGATCTGTAGAGGACCGACCACAGAAGGTGTCAACTTGGAACCCACCGGAGGGCCGCTGCCCTGGGCTCAACATGTATGCTCAAACCGTCAGGAAATATATAATGCCAGATTCATCAGCCGTACCCTCAAGGTAGAGCAAAACATCACCCGTTCACAGCGCAATGCCATCCAAGCTCTCAAAACCAATCACAACATTGTCATCAAACCAGCAGATAAAGGAGGAGCCATTGCCATTCAGAATAGAACAGATTACTGCAAGGAAGTGTACCGACAACTGAACAGCCAGGAACACTACAGGCAACTACCAGCTGATCCAACCAAAGAACACACCCGAGAATTAAACCCATTGATCAGGATTTTGGATCCAGTCCTTCAGAGTTCCCTACGCGCCCCCATCCCACGTACTTCTCATGTAGGTGACTTCTACTGCCTTCCAAAGGTACACAAAGCCAACACACTGGGACATCCCATCGTGTCGGGCAATGGGACCTTCTGTGAGAATCTCTCCGGCTATGTGGAAGGCATCTTGAAACCTATTGTACAGGGGATCTCCAGCTTCTGTCACAACATTACGGATTCTTTACAGAAACATAGCATCCACGGACCAGTTGAACCGGGAACATTCCCTGTCACACCGGACGTTTCCGCACTCTACACCAGCATCCCCCACAATGATGGCATCGTGGCAACAGCCTCAGTACTCAACACCAACACCTGCCAGTCTCCAAACACCATCCTACAGCTCATCCGCTTTGTCCTCGATCACACCGTCTTCACCTTTGACAACCAGTTCTTCATCCAGACACACGGAACAGCCATGGGGATCAGATTTGCACCCCAATATGCCAACATTGTTATGCACAGGTTTGAACAAGACTTCTTCTCTATGCAGGATCTCCAACCAACATTGTACACCATGTTTCTCCCTCTGGACCCATGGCGAGGAGTCACTGATACAACTACACAGTGACATCAACAAATTTCATCCCACCATCAAACTCACCATGGATTACTCTCGACTATCTGTCTCATTCTTGGACACATGTGTCTCCATCAAGGATGGACACCTCAGCACAACACTCTACCGCAAACCCACAGACAACATCACAATGCTACACTTCTCCAGCTTCCACCCAAAAGATATGAAAACAACCATCCCCTATGGACAAGCAAACACTGGATCTGCTCAGGTGAGGAGGAACGTGACGGACACCTGGAAGTACTCAGGGATGCCCTCACAAGAACGGGGTAGGATGCTCAACTCATCGATGGCCAGTTCCGATGTGCCACAGCAAGGAACTATAATGACCTCCTCAGGAGACAGACACGTGCTGCAACTGACAGGGTACCCTTCATTGTTCAGTACTTCCCAGGAGCTGAAAAATTACGCCATGTTCTTCGTGACCTGCAACGCATTACCAATGAGGATGAGCACCTCGCGAAGACCTTCCCGACTACTTGCCTTTAAACAACTGCCAAACCTCAAACAGATCATTGTTTGTAGCAAGCTGCCCGGCTCTCAGGACAACTCCATACAACCCTGTCACGGTAGACACTGCAAGACGTGTCAGAATGTGGACATAGATACCACCATTACGCATGGGGACACCTCCCACCCTGTACATGGCAGGTACTCATGTGACTCAACCAACATTGTCGATCTTATACGTTGCAGGCAAGGATGCCCAGAGGCATGGTACATTGGGGAAACTGAGCAAAGGCTACGACAACGGATGAGTGGGCATTGCACAACAATCAACAGACAGGAGGGTTCCCTCCCAGTTGGGGAATATTTCAGTGGTCCAGGGCATTCAGCCTCGGACCTTCGGGTGACCATCCTCCAAGGTGGACTTCGGGACAGGCAGCAGAGAAAAGTGGCCGAGCAGAGGCTGATAGCTAAGTTCGGTACCCATAGGGAGGACCTCAACCGGGACCTTGGGTTCATATCACACTACAGGTGACCACCATTGCACTACACACACAGACAGATGCTCCTACACACACACACACACACACACACACGCACTACACATACACACGGCCACATAGACGCGCACATAGACACCTACGCACATCCTTACAGACACATACACACTCCCACACTCACACGTGCACCCCTCACAGACTTAAGACACTCTGCACTCACTACACACACACATACACTTTCTCACACTCATAACCCCCAACCCAGACAGACACACACACACACACAGACAGACAAAGACCCACATGCACACATATATTTTGTGGGGTGAATTTGTATTTGCAGGGTTTCACTGTACTTTGCTCAAAGACTGCAGGCATTCATGTAGAACTCTGAGCTCAAAAACTACATGAATTTATGTAAAACTCCGTAATCTCACATTTTAGATTAGAATCAATCTAAACATCATGGCATAGACAGAGAACACAGGGGGCCAACACCTTCAACATATTGTCTAGCTATCACCTTTGTTCACAGCTAACCCGAGAATGCAACTTTTTAAAAAATAGGTTTTGTGATTTACACATGAAAGAAGTGAAACTATCACTGTATTCTAACAGATGAAAGGCTGAACAGACAATCAATCTTTCAATGTATAATTTCAGTTACATCACACTGTAAATTTTTGCTATAAATTCTGTGTTAGGATTGAGCCCTCCACCATCACCTGATGAAGGAGTGTTGCTCCAAAAGCTAGTGTGCTTCCAATTAAACCTGTTGGACTATAACCTGGTGTTGTGTGATGTTTAACTTAGTACACCCCAGTCCAACACTGGCATCTCCAAATCATAATATATTCAGGCAATGGCTAAACCAAAACATGACACATGTAGTGTCCCCCACCCATCCTCCTCCTCGAACCAAGAAAAGTACTCTTGGGAGGTTGGTAAGGTTTTTTAAAATTTTCAGGTAAAAAGTGAGGTCTGCAGATGCTGGAGATCACAGCTGAAAATGTGTTGCTGGTTAAAGCACAGCAGGTCAGGCAGCATCCAAGGAACAGGTTTTTAAAAAGTCTTGTGGCGATTTAGAGCAGAGGGTATGGAAGCTAGGACAGTTACATGCTCCTCTTGCAGGATGTGGGAGGTAAGGGTTACCACTCACGTCACTGTTAACTTCACCTGCGAAAAGTGCACCCAACTCCAGCTCCTCACAGACAGCGTTAGAGAGCTGGAGCTGGAGCTGGATGAACTTTGGATCATTCGGGAGGCTAAAGGGATGATAGAGAGGAGTTATAGGGAGGTAGTCACATCTAAGTTACAGGATAAAGATAGCTGGGTGACTGTCAGGAGAGGGAAAGGAATTAGGGAGACAGTGCAGGGATCCACTATGTCCATTCCCCCCAATAATAAGATCAAGCTTTGGATACTGTTGTGAGAGGGACTTGCCACGGGTTTGGGGAGAGGGGAGATAGGAGAGTGATCGTGAAAGGAGATTCAATGGTTACAGGAACAGACAGATGAGTCTGTGGTCACAAACAAGACTTCCAGATGGTATGTGTCTCCTGGGTGCCAGCGTCAGGGATGGCTTGGATCGAGTCTACAGGATTCTGGGGAGGGTGAGCAGCAGACATTGTGGTACACATCGGTACCAATGACGTAGCTAGGAAGAGGGATGAGGACCTGAAAAGTGAATATAGGGAGTTGGGTTGAAAGCGAAAGGCAGGACGAGCAGAGTAGTGATCTCAGGATTGCTTCCGATGCCACAGGCTAGTGAGGTTAGGAATGGAGAGCGAGTGCAGCTAAACACGTGGCTGCAGAGCCAGCGTAGAACGGTGGGCTTCAGATATGTGCATCACTGGGATATCTTCTGGAGAAGGGGGACCTGTACAAGGAGGAAGGGTTGCACCTGAACCGGAGGGGTACCAATATCCTGGGCGAGAGGTTTGCTAGATCTCTTTGTGAGGAGTTAAACTAGATTGGCACAGGGTTAGGAACCAGACCTACGGATCAGAGGATGTGGTATCTTGTGAACAGGCAGAGACGGTGTGCAGAGAGTCTGTGAGGAAGGATAGACAGTTGATAGGGCAATGTTGCAGTCAATGTGATGCGCTGAGATGTGTCTATGTTAATGCAAGAAGTGTCAGGAATAAGGACAATGAACTTCGAGCGTGGGTCAGTACTTGGAGCTACGATGTTCACAGGGGCAAGAATGGTTGTTGCATGTTCTATTCATTTCAAAATGAATCGGCAGGGAGGTAAAAGAAGTGGGGGAGTGGCATTGCTAACCAGGGCTAGTATTACAGCTGCAGAAAGGAAGGTCGTCGAGGAGGGTTTGTCTCCTGAGCCATTATGGGTGGAAGTCAGAAACAGGAAAGGAGCAGTCACTTTATTGGGAGTTTTCCACAGACCCTCCAATAGCAATTGAGGAGGAGCAGATTGGGAGGCAGATTTTGGAAAGGTGCAGAAGTAACAGCGTTGTTGTCATGTGTGACTTCAACTTGCCTAATATTAATTAGAACCTTCTTAGTTACATAATTTGGATGGAGCACATTTTGTCAGGTAGATCCAGGAAGGATTCCTGACTCAATATGTAGATCGGCCGACTAGAGGGGAGGCCATATTGGATTTGGTGCTTGGAAATGAACCTGGTCAGGTGTCAGATCTCTCAGTGGGAGAGCATTTTGATGGTAGTGATCACACCTCCCTGACCTTTACTATCGTCAAGGAGAGGGATAGGAGCAGATGGTATGGGAAAGTATTGAATTGAGGGAGAGGAATCACAGTGCTATTAGGCAGGAACTGTGCAGCAGAAATTGGGAACCAGGGCTACAGATCAGAGGATGGGGTAGCTGGTGAATAGGCAGATATGGCGTGCAGAGAATTTATGAGGAAGGATAGACAGTTGATAGGGCAAAGTTGCAGACAGTGTGATGGTTGCTGTGTGTTTACTTTACTGCAAGAAGTGTCAGGAATACGGGTGATGAACTTAGGTGATGGATCAGTTAGAGAACAGATAATCTCAGAGAAATGCACGACCGAAATGTGGAGGTTCTTTAGGGAGTACTTGGTGTGAGTGTTGGACAGGTTTGTCCCACTGAGGTGAGGAAGGGATGGTCAGGTGAAGGGACCTTGAATGATAAGAGATGTGGAACATCCAGTCAAGAAGAAGAAGGAAGCTTACTTAAAATAAGGGAACAAGGATCAACAGGGCTCTAGAGGGTTACAAGGTAGCCAGGAACGAACTAAAGAATGAACATAGGAGAGCAAGAAGGCGACATGAAACAATCTTGATGGGTAGGAGTAAGGAAAACCCTAAGGCATTCTACACTTATGTGAGGAACAACAGGATGGCCAGAGTGAGGGTAGGGCTGATCAGGGATGGTAGAGGGAACTTGTGCCTGGAGTCGGGGGAGGTGGGGAGGCCCTTAATGAATACTTTTCTTCAATATTCACTTTTGAGAAGGGCATTGTTGTTTGTGAGGACAGCATGAATGAGGCTGATACACTTAAATAGGTTGATGTTAAGAAGGAGGATGTTCTGGAAATTTTGAAAACCTTGAGGATAAAAAACTTCCCTGGACCAGATAGGATATACCCAAGGTTGCTACAGGAAGTGATGGAAGAGATTGCTATGCCTTTGGCAATGATCTTTGCATCCAGAGGGTGGCAAAAGTTATTCCCTTGTTCAAGAAAGGGAATTGGAATAACTCTGGGAATGACAAACCAGTTAGTCTTACGTCTGTGGTGGGCAAATTATTGGAGAGGAGTTTGAGACACAGGACATATGATTATGTGGAAAATCATAGTTTGATTAGACATAGTCAGCATGGCTTTGTGAGGGGCAGGTCATGCCTTCAAGTCTTATTGAATTCTTTGAGGATGTGACAAATCACATTGATGAAGGTAGAACATTGGATGTGGTGTATATGGATTTCATACACCAGTTGATCAGGTTCCCCATGGTATGCTCATTCAGAAAGTAAGGAGCCATGGGATACAGGGAAATCTGGCTGTCTGGATACAGATTTGGCTGACCGAAAGAAGACAGAGAGTGGTAGTAGATGGAAAGTATTCAGCCTGTAGCTTGGTGACCAGTAGTGTTCTGCAGGGATCTTTTCTGGGACCTCTGCTCTATGTGATTTTTATAATTGACCTGGATGTGGAAGTGTTAGTAAGTTTACCAATGACACAAAGGTTGGTGGAGTGGTGGATATAGTGGAGGGCTGTTGTCGGTCATTGACAGAATGTAGAGCTGAGCTGAGAAGTGGCATATGGAGTTCAACCTGGAAAAGTGTGAAGTGATTCATTTTGCAAGGTTGAAGTTGAATGCAGATTACAGTGTTAAAAGCAGGATTCTTGGCAGTGTGGAGGAACAGAGTGATCTTGGGGTCCATGTCCATAAATCCCTCAAAGTTGCCACCCAAGTTGATAGGGTTGTTAAGAAGGCATATGGTGTATTGGCTTTCATTAGTGGGGGATTGAGTTTAAGAGCTGTGAGGTTATGCTGCAGCTCTATAAAGCCCTGGTTAGACCACACTTAGAATATTGTGTTCAGTTCTGGCCACCTCATTATAGAAAGGGTTTGGAATCTTTAGAAAGGGACCAGAGGATATTTACCAGGATGCTGCCTGGTTTGGAGGGTGTGGCTTATGAAGAGAGGTTAAGGGAGCTAGGGCTTTTCTCATTGGAGCGAAAAAGGATGAGAGGTGTGATTTGGAAGAGGTTAACAAGATGATGAGGTATAGATAGAGTGGATAGTCAGAGACTTTTTCCCAGGGTAGGAATGGGACATACTTGCAAGGTGATTGGAGGAAGGTTTTAGGTGAGATGCCAGAAGTAAGTTCTTTACACAGAGAATAGTGGGTACGTGGAATGTACTGCCAGAGGTGGGAGTAGAGTCAGAGACATTAGGGACATTTAAGCGACTCTTGGATAGGCACATGGATGATAGTAAAATGTAGGGTATGTAGCTTCGTTTGATCTTAGAGTAGGATATAATGTCGACACAACATTGAGGACTGATGGCCTGTGCTGAGCTATACTGTTCTATGTTAACTATTCTGCCCCACAGGGAGCTGGGTTCATTTCAGCTTTGTCCTGAATGTCTGAAGGAGCTGGGATCAGAATTTCCAGCTGGAAATGCAGAGCTCGGTGTTAATGGAAAGGAAAATCCCGACAGTGGGTGTCACTCTCGGGAATATCCAGACCAATGTGCTGTAAACTGTGGAGCCCTGGCAGCACTCCCTGCAGCTTTCTTGTTTTTGAATGGCATGTTGCCAAGACAACCTGTTCGGGTGATTTCCTGGAGAAAGCAAATTTTGAAGCCGCCTAGAAAATTGCTGTAACACAACAGGAGGCCATTCGGCCATGGCACTGGCCTTCCTACTGTACATTTGACTTTCTTTTCCTCAGTTGCCATCCCCATCCAGCCCTGCACACTCGAACCTTTCCGGATACTGTCTCAATTTCCTTTCCAAAATCTTGATGGGACCTGCCCACACCACACTCTCAGACACTGGGACCAGACTCTAACCACTTGCTGCATGGAAAGTTTCTTCTCATCATTTTTGTTTCTGTTGCCAACTGCTTTCACTCGGTGCTGTTTAGTTCTTGATCTATCCCTGGGTGAGGAACGTCCGTTCTATGGGTACATTGGAGAAGTTGGAACTGGTTTCCTTGGTGAACAGAAGCTTGAGAAGAGATTTGATTGAAATGTTCAAAATAATCGTGTTTGGACAGAGTGGATGGGACAAATCTGTTCCCATTCCCAATGCGGGATCAAGATGCAGAGAACCCCGATAGCAAGGATTCTGTGAAAGAAATGATGGTGACATGAGGAGAAACTATAACCTCAGAAAGTGGTCAGGATCTGGAAAGCATTGCCTGAGTGTGGGGTTGGGACAGGGCCAACCAAGTCCTTCAATAAGAAATTACATCATGATGTGAAATTAGCAGAGCAACGGGAGAAAGGCACCGGCTGAAATGAACCTTCAGAGATTCAGAACAGATACAGTGGCCGAGACACCACCTCCTGTGTTTTACTCAATGCTTCCATTATATAATTCCGAGTGCCCATTGCACCATCTAGGAATGTGATGTTAGAGTCTTATCACTGGAGTATTAATCCAGAAACTCAGCTAATGTTCTGGGGATGAGTTTGACTGTTGGCACGGCACATGGTGGAATTTGGATTCAATTTTTAAAATCTGGAATTATGAATCACCTGATGATTATAAAACTGTTGTTGATTGTCGAAAGAAACCAATCTGGTTTACTCATGTCCTTCAGGGAGAGAATTCTGCTGTTTGTACCTGGTCTGGCCTACCTGTGACTCCTTAGTGACAGCAATGTGATTGCCCTCTGAACTGCAATCAGATCAAGGCCAGCCAGTGATGCCCACATCCCACTGGTGAATTTAAAGAGTATGGGCTACGACCTCCCTCCCCTTTGCAATCTGTTGAGGTTTAGTATCCTTCCTGTCCCTACAGGGCATGTTGGAAGTATTTGTTTTACTTGTTGCCTTGTAAGAGGCCCTTTTGTCTGGAAACCAGTCTGGGTTCTGCTGCTGTGAGCTGCAGTGAGAACAATGTGAACCAAGAGTATGGTGCTTCTGCCCGAAACATCAACTTTCCTGCTCCTTGGATGCTGCCTGATCTGCTATACTTTTCCAGCACCACACTATTGACTCTCATCTCCAGCATCTGCAGTATTGACTTTCGCCTAGTGAGAGCAATGTGTCTAACAGAGATGTTGAGCTGCCCAGGAGTTGGAGCAGAGCTGCTCAGAATATCCCCCCCTCTTTCTCTGAGTCTCGCTGTGCTCTGGCTGCTTTCAGTCTGTTTGCTCAGCACTGTCACTGAACGACAACAGCTTAACGTCCACACTCTCAGCCCAGCTGACTGGCTCAGTCTGTTTGTAAACTGATGCTGGGATCTCAGTGTATGGTCATCCAAGCTGTCAGTCATTCATGATTTGGAAATGCCGGTGTTGGACTGGGGTGTACAAAGTTAAAAATCACACAATACCAGGTTATAGTCCAACAGGTCTAGTGTGCTTCCAATTAAACCTGTTGGACTATAACCTGGTGTTGTGTCAATCATTCAGCAAGGCTGAGGTTCCAAGGTGTGCAAAAGGAAGGGGAACTTTTCACAGCTCTGTGAGCACCAGCAATGCTGTTCGATCACCTCACCAAACAACTGAGCAAGCCGAGGCAGGGCCCCTGGGGATGGATGGTGAAAAAGGTCTTAGAGGGGAAGGGTAAATTGGTGGAAGTGAATGCTGTCAAACTGTGTGACATTCAGCCTGAGAGTGTGGTGCTGGAACTGGGCTTTGGACCAGGGCTCGGTCTGCAGGAAGCTGCTAAACGCCTTACGCTGCCGAAGGGCAAGCTCTATGGGCGGGATTACTCTGAATATATGTACCGTGTTCTGGATTAGTGGTGCTGGAAGAGCACAGCAGTTCAGGCAGCATCCAAGGGGCAGCGAAATCGACGTTTCGGGCAAAAGGCCTTCATCAGGAATAAAGGCAGTGAGCCTGAAGCGTGGAGAGATAAGCTAGTGGAGGGTGGGGGTGGGAAGAAAGTAGCATAGAGTACAATTGGTGAGTCAGGGAGGGGATGATGGTGATAGGTCAGGGAGGAGAGGGTGAAGTGGACAGATGGAAAAGGAGATAGGCAGGTAGGACAAGTTCGGACAAGTCATGGGGACAGTGCTGAGCTGGAAGTTTGGAACTAGGGTGAGGTGGGGGAAGGGGAAATGTGGAAACTGTTGAAGTCCACATTGATGCCCTGGGGTTGAAGTATTCTGAGGCGGAAGATGAGGCGTTCTTCCTCCAGGCGTCTGGTGGTGAGGGAGCGGCGGCGAAGGGGGCCCAGGACTTCCATGTCCTCGGCAGAGTGGGAGGGGGAGTTGAAATGTTGGCCCAGTGGGCGGTGTGGTTGATAGGGGTGGGTGTCCCAGAGATGTTCCTTAAAGCGGTCTCCCGGAGATGTTCCCTAAAGCACTCTACATGTACTGTGTAGCTAGCAGGAGGTTGCAGCCTGATACGTGACATTGTTTCACGGCAGTGTGGAACATATCTCTCTGGAAGACAACGTCATGGACAGAGTATTTCACTGCAACTGTTACTACTACTGGCCTGATCTGCAATCTGGATGCAGAGAGATTTACTGAGTTATGAAACCAGGTAAAGTGTTGTGCTGGTCAATTCTGAAAAATCCTCAACCTCAAGGGAAATGGTGCAGTCGGGATGGAATGGTGGGGTCACATATCAACTAATCTCCCCTGATTGACGTGTCACTGATTAGCCTGGTAGTCAACACTGATTAACTTAAATTCAGAGAGACTGCAGTCGTTAAACATGGTCCGAAACAACTTCTGTGTGTTTTTTTAACAGAACTATGAGGTTCAGGCGTATTAATGGACACACTCCTGTAACCTCTCCTTACCCCATCCATTTCACTCCCTCACCATCCTGACCAACAGCCACAGATTCTCTGGTCGAGGAAAAGCATTTTTAAAAATAGAAGCCACGCCAATAATTATACAATCTGTCAATAATTACAACAATACAGTCAATAGTACAATGTAAGAGAAGGAGGAGCTCAGCCTGTAATGCCTGTGCCCATTGTTACAATTCACTGGGGTACTGCACTGGAAATCAGACCCCACGATTCCTGGAGTCATTCGCTGCATGGAAAAGGTTTTCTCATGTCATTTTTGCTTCTTTTGCCAATTACAAACCATCAGTGCCTTCTCGTTCTCGATATTTTCGCAAATGGGAACATTTTCTCCCGATTTACTCTGACCGCACCCATTGTGATTTCCAGTACTTTGATTGGATCTGTTCTCTTCAAGGAAGTCAGTCCTGACTTCTCTGCTTGATCTTCATAACTTCTTGATTGCAGCAAGTGTCCATGTGCAACGAGAAGCGGGTGTAATTACCAAGAATTGTTTACAAGTCTGTCTGACTGAGGAGCTTTTAGTTACAGGGTGACAATCTGCTCAGAAGCTCAATGGTCTGTATTTTGGGAGGACTGGGGGATTAATTGGTAATCTCCTGCCCAGAGATCTCCCTTTGTCTGGATACAGATTGCCAGAAGCTGATCCATAACCATCGTTGAGCAGCAGAGACGAGCCTGATCTAAGTTGATAGGGGGAGATTTTAATTGTATTGTTGACCCAGAGGTGGACAGGATACCTAGGAGCTCTGCAGGCATATCTCTGAGATTTAAACAATTGTTGGATCTGAACAGGATGCTGGGACTGGTAGATGTGTGGAGGTGTCTCCACCCCGAGAGTAGAGATTTTACTTTCTACTTTAACCCACACAATTGTCATACCAGAATTGATATGTTTTTTGTCCCCCAACCCTTTTAAATCAATACTGTCTTGTAAAATAGGTGATATAACAATTTCTGATCATGCGGCAGTATACATGGAAGTTACGACGAGTGATGACAGGAGAAGTCCCCCACATTGGCATATGGACCCTTTCTTATTGAAGGATAGCAAGTTTATAAAATATTTTTCGCAGGAATTTAAAACCTTCTGGGATATCAACGAAGGCATACGCGCAAGGCTTGGTTATTTCATATTCTGTGACCCGGAAAAGACAAAAGGGAGAGCAACAGGGTCTGCTGGAAGCTGGACTGAAGGCAGCTGTAACTACGTATGCTGATAGGCCCTCCATTACTCAGCTACAGAGGATCACAGCACTTAGGGCAGCCTTGAATACCACAGTTACTCAAACAGCAAAGATTGAGATATTATTTGTGAAGCAGAGATTATTTGAATATGGTGACAAGCCTGGCAGGTACCTAGCGCACCTTGCCAGAAAGGAAAAATCTTCTTTCTTAATCAAAATATGTATACAAAAGAAGAATTTGGTGCAAAGGGGGACAGAGTTGCTTTAATTAAGTTTTACTGTAAGAGGTAAACTGTCCAGAGTGAGAGGTGGCCAAGTGAAAAATGGCATTAATGAAGAGGCTGACCTGCAGTGAGACGAGCTGTAGAGTGACATCAAGAACCACAGCATGATACAAGCGCTAGGAATAACACTGATTGGTGAGAATGATTGATAATTATTTCTAGTCTTTCAGAGAGTCGTGAATCTGTGGAATTTCAGGCAGATTTTTGGTTATTCAGAAAATCAAGGGTTTGGGGAAATGGTAGGAAACTGGAGTTGAGGATTATCAGATCAGTCATGATCTCATTGAATGGGAGAATAAACTCAATGAGCTGAATGGCCTATGTCTTGTGGTGCTAAAAGGGTAGTAACTGCCTGATTAATATTGTGCAGCTTCATGGAAATGTGATGGAAACCCATTAGCTGTGACCTCAGCACCCAGTGGAAGGAGTGTTTAGGGTGATGGATTTTTACCTGTTGGAATATGTTAGTTATTTAAAAGAAAACTTTGCTGCTAACTTATGCCTGTTGATTGAAGCTAATTTAAGTACAATGATTTCTAAGAAATTCGTAAAAACTGAAAGAACTGCAGATGCTCTAAATCAAAAGTAAAAACAAATTGCTGGAAAAGCTCAGCATGTCTAGCAGCATCTATGGAGAGATATCAGAGTTACCATTTCCCATTAAGTGAACCTTCCTCAGAACCGTTTCTGATTTACAGCATCTGCAGTTCTTTTGGTTTTTACATTCTAGAGGATAGTGGCAGCTACAGTACAGGCAACTATCGCACTGCAATACTCAACTCTGCACATGTGATGCACAACCCAGAGGTCGCACTAGTTTCAACTTCCAGAAATCTGGGTGAATTCCATTTTGTCCTCATTATATCAATGATAATTCCAGGTGTATCTCGCACTGTAATACCATCATAATTTTTACAATCTCTCCACGACAGCATCTGTGGAGAGGAATCAGAGTTAACGTCTCAAGTTGAGTGACCTTTCCTCTGAACTGGCGGTGTCCCACATCCCAAGCCCCTCTTCCTCCTTCACACAGTGGATTCGCATAGAAACATGAGTGTAAAATCACGAGATATTATGGGAGCTTTCTAGCACCTTCACACACCAGAAAGAAAGAGACAGTGAATTTTTTTAATGCTTCCTCTTTGTAGGCTAAGTGGTTATGTTCTCCACACAAGCTACAGTCATCTGGTCAGGAGCCAATTTGAGCATTTTTTAACAATTATTCATTGTGTGGTATGGAGGTGTCGCTGGCTTCCACCATATATTGCCCGTCCCTAGTTGCCCTTGAGAAGATGGTGGTGAGCTGCCTTCCTGAAATGTTGCAGTCCACCTGCTGTGGGTTGAGCCACAATGCCATTAGGGAGAGAATTCCAGGATTTGACCCAGTGCCAATGAAAGAACACTGATTTATTTCCAGCTGTCGGGATTGTGAGTGGCTTGGAGGGAATCTTGAAGGTGGTGGTGATCCCACTGTCCTTCTAGTTGGAGGTGTTAGTGGGTTGGGAAGGTTGGTGAATTTCTGCAGTACATCTTGTAAATAGTACACACTGCTTGCTACTGAGCATCAGTAGTGAAGGAAGTGGGTTGCTTTGTCCTGGGTGGTGTCAAGCTTCTTGAGTGTTGTTGGAGCTGGACTCATCCAGGCAAGTGGGGAGTGTTCCATCACACTCCTGACTTGTACCTTGTAAATAGTAGACAGGATTTGAGCAGTCAGGAAGTGAATTACTTGCTGCAGAATTCCCAGCCTCTGACCTGCTGTTGTAGTCACTGCATTTATGCGATGAGTCCAGTTGACTTTCTGATCAATAATAACTCCCAGAATGTTAATAGTGGGGGACTCTAATGGTAATTCCATTGAATGTCAAGAGATGATGGTTAGTTTGGCTCTTATTGGTGGGGGTCATAGACTGATACTTGCTTTTTGTCAGCCTAAGCCTGGATATTGCCCGGGTCTTGTTGTATTTGGACACAAACTGCTTCAATGTCTGAGGAGTTGTGAATGGTGCTGAACATGGTGCAATCATTGTTGAATCTTCTGACCTTGTGATGGAAGGAAGGTCATCGATGATGCAGCTGAAGATGGTTGGGCCTAGGACACTACCCTGAGGAACTCCTGCAGAAATGTGCAAGAGTTGAGATGACTCACCTCCAACATCCAGAACCATCTTCCTTTGTGTCAGGTGTGACTCTAACTATATGAGAGTTTGTCTCCTGATATCCATTGGTTCCAGTTCTGCTAGGGCTCCTTGATGCCACTCAGTCAAATACAGTCTTGATATCAAGGGCTGTCACTCTCATCAATTCAGCTCTTTTGTCCATGTTGGAACCAAGACTGTAATGAGGTCAGGAGTGGCCCTGGCAAAACCCAAACTGGGCATCCCTGAGCAGATTATTGCTGAGCAGGTGCTGCTTGATGGCACTGTTGACACCTTCTATGACTTTACAGATGATGGAGAGTAGCTGGAAGATTGCTAATGATGAGGTAAAGTATGTTTTTTTCCTCTTATTGTTTCCCTCATTACCTGCCGTAGACCCAGTTCAGCAGCTATGCCCTTTAGGACCTGACTAACTTGATGAGTAGTACTGGTGCCAAGACACACACACACACACACACACACACACACACACACACACACACACACACACACACACACACACACACACACACACACTTTCAGACACTCTCACCCAGACCCTAAACGATCAGTACATGGTTTCTCATCTCATTTTTTTCTGATTTTGCGAACTATTTTCGATTGGTGCCTTCCCATTCTCGATTCTCGATCTTTTCCAGGGATGAGGAACTTCAGTTCTGTGGGTAGATTGGAGAATTTAGAACTGGCCTCAGTGAATACAGGTTGAGCAGAGATTTGATATAAACGTTCAAAATAATTTGTTTGGACAGAGTGGACAGGAAGAAACTGTTCCCATTTCTGGAGGTAACAAGACCCAGACGACCCAGATTGGAAGTAACCTGTGAAAGAAGAGATGGTGAAACGAGGAGAATCTTTATCCTCAGAGAGTGGTCAGGATCTGGAAAGCAGTGCCTGAGCGTGGGATTGAGACACTGTCAAGTAAGTCCTTCAAAGAGAAATGACATTATGACGTGATATTAGCAGAGGAAGAGGAGGAAGGCACTGGGTGAATCGATCCTTCAGAGAGTTAGAACAGATAGAACTGGTTGAGTGATTGTCTACTATGTTTAACCACTCAGTGATTTTACTATATAATTCTGAGAGCTGTAGTTTAGTGGTATTATTGCTTGACTATTAATCAAGAAACTCAGCTAATATTCTGGGGATGTGGGTTCAAATCTTGCCATGGAGTAACAAGAAGATGGATTACTGGGCTAATGGTAGGCTACTTGGTAGTGTGGATGAGCAGAGGGATCTTGGTGTCCATGTACACAGATCTCTGAAAGTTGCCACCCAGGTAAATAGTGCTGTGAGGAAGGCATATGGTGTACTGGGCTTTATTGGTAGAGGAATTGAGTTCCGGAGTCCTGAGGTCATGTTGCAACTGTATAAGACTCTGGTGCGGCCTCATCTGGAGTATTGTGTGCAGTTTTGGTCGCCATACTATAGGAAGGATGTGGAGGCATTGGAACGAGTGCAGAGGAGGTTTACCAGGATGTTGCCTGGAATGGTAGGAAAATCTTATGAGGAAAGGCTGAGGCACTTGGGGCTGTTCTCATTGGAGAAGAGAAGGTTTAGGGGAGATTTGATAGAGGTGTATAAGATGATTAGGGGTTTAGATAGGGTCGACACTGAGAACCTTTTACCGCTAATGGAGTCAGGTGTTACTAGGGGACACAGCTTTAAATTAAGGGGTGGTAGGTATAGGACAGATGTTAGGGGTAGATTCTTTACACAGCGGGTTGTGAGTTCATGGAATGCCCTGCCAGTAGCAGTGGTGAACTCTCCTTCTTTATGGTCATTTAAGCGGGCATTGGATAGGCATTTGGAAGTTATTGGGCTAGTGTAGATTAGGTAGGATTCGGTCGGCGCAACATCGAGGGCCGAAGGGCCTGTACTGCGCTGTATCTTTCTATGTTCTATGTTCGGAATTTAAGTTCAACTTCTAAAATCTGGAATTATCAATCGACTGATGACAATGCTGAAACTGTCATGGACAGATGCATCGGCAACTGGAAGATTGGTAACGATGAGGTAAAGTATGGTTTTTCCCTCTTGTTGGTTCCCTCACTACCTGCTGCAGACCCAGTCTAGCAGCTATGCCATTTAGGACCTGACTAACTCGATCAGTAGTACTGCTGCCAAGTCACACCTGGTGGTGAGCATTGTCGATTGTTGGAATATAACCCCATCTGGGGCATGAATGTCCTTCAGGGAGGGAAATTCGCCAATCATACCCGGTCTGTCCAACATGTGACTCCAGAGCCACGGCAAGGTGGTTGACTCTCAAGTGCCCTCTGAATTGTGCTCAGTTCAAGGGCAACTGGGGATGGTCAATAAATACTGGCCAGCCAACAATATCCCACCTTTGAATTAAAAAGAAAGCATGGTCACCTCCCTCTGCAATGTATTAAAGTTTGATTTACTTCATGTCCATGTAAGGCATGAGAATGTTGGAAATATTTGTTTTGCTTGTTGCCTTGTATCAGGTTCTTTATGGTGCGGGAACCAGTCACTGTTGAATGTATCCCCGATAATTTTCTTGAGCGGCATGGAATGGAACTAACAAGGGAGCAAGCTATCCTCGATCAGGTCTTGTGTAATGAGACAGGAATAAGTCATGGTGTCATCGTTAGGGATCCTTTTGGAAGCAGCGATCACAGTATGGTTGAATTTAGAATATAGATGGAAACTGTGAAGATAAAATCCAATACCAGGTCCCTGTGCTTAAATAATGGAGTCTACATTAAGATGAGGGAAAAGTTAGCTAAAGTAGACTGGAAGCAAAGACTCTATGTTGGGACAGTTGTTGAAGAGTGGAGGACTTTCCAAGCAATTTTCCAAAGTGCTCAGCAGAAGTATATACCAGTGAAAATGAAGGAATGAAGGAAAGGGGGTAATCAGCCATGGATGTGTCAGGAAATTAGGGAGGCTATCAAATTGAAAGAGAAGACATATTGAGTGGCCAAGATCAGCAGGAAACTAGAAGATTAGGAAAGCTTTAAAGGTCAACAGAAAGCTACAAAAAGAGCTATAAAGAGAGGTAAGGTAGATAATGAGAAAATAACTATCTAAAGACAGATAGCAAACCTTATCTATAAATATATCAAACAGAAAATGGTGGCTGAAGTAACCATTGGTCCTTTAGAGGATGAGAACAGAGAATTAATAATGGCATATGAGGAAATGACCGCGACATTTAATAAGGATGTTGTGTCGGTTTTCACAGTGGAGGACACTAATAACATGCCAGTAATTGACAAAGAGACAAAGGTGGGTGAGGACATGGTAACAATCATTATCATGGAAGAGGTAGTGTTGGGCAAGCTAATGGTGCTAAGGGTAGACAAGTCTCCTGGCCCTGATGGAATGCATCCCAGGGTGCTAAAAGAGATGGCGAGAGAAATAGCACATGTACTTCTGGTAATTTTCCCAAATTTGCTGGACTCTAGGGCAGTTCCAGCAGATTGGTAAACAGCAAATGTGGCATTCCATAGTTGTTATGTGCAGCTATAGAGTAGCTACACCTCCCCAACTCCCTTATCTACGGGGGCGGAATATATTCCAAGACCTACCTCGGAACCTGAAATGGGAAATTTACCTTCCCAGCAGCCCCCTGGGCCCTGGTTCCAGAAGGTTCCCTATAATACATTTGGGCCGCGAGATACAGCGGGCACCTGAAACCACTGAAAGCAATTCCGTGGATACGGGGATTGCCCTCAGTAGGGTGCTAGTGAGGCCACACCTGGAGGATTGCATGCAGTTTTGGTTTCCTTGAGACAGGATGTATTGGCATTAGAGGGGGTGCAGAGGAGGTTCACTTGAATGATTCCAGAGATAAGGAGGGGGGTTTGACTTATAAGGAGGGACTGAGTAGACTGGGAATAGAAGATTTAGATTTAGAAGAATGGGGGGTGGGAGGGGTGTCTTATAGAAACATATAAAATTGTGAAGGGAAGAGATAAGATCGAAGCAGAGAGGATGTTTCTACTGACAGGTGAAACTAGGACAAGAGGGCAAAGCCTCAAAATTAGGGGGAGCAGATTTAGGATAGAATCGAGAAGGAATGTCTTCACCCAGAGGGTTGTGAACCTATAGAATTCCCTGCCCCCATTGAAGTGGTAGAGGTTTCTTCAATAAATGTTTTGAAAGCGAAGACAGATCATCTTTTGAACAGTAAAGGAATTAAAAAGTTATGGTGAGAGGGTGGGTTAGTGGAGCTGAGACCACGAAAGGATCAGCCATGATTTTACTAATTTTTATATTCCTATGTGTCCTGTTGCTGTGGGCTGCAGTGACAGTAAGATGTTACTCTGTGTTAGAGATCCTGAGCAGCCCAGGAGTTGGAACAGAGCTCCTCTGAGCGTCATTCCCTATTTCTCGCACCTCACTGTACTCCGGCTGCTTTCAGTCTGTTTACTCAGCACTGTCACAGTCACAATATTAAAGATCAGACTGCTCCAAATCATGCCTGTCCCAGAACAACAACAGCTCAATCCGTTTGTAAACTGATGCTGATATTGCAGTGTATAGTCAGCCGAGCTGTCAGTCATCCAGCAAGGTGGATGTTCCTCTGCAACAGGAAGGGGAACTTTTCACAGCTCTGTGAGCACCAGCAATGCTGTTCGATCACCTCATCAAACAACGGGGCAAACCGAGGCAGGGCCCCTGGGGATGGATGGTGAAAAAGTTCTTAGAGAGGAAGGGTAAATTGGTGGAAGTGAATGCTGTCACACTGTGTGACATTCAGCCTGAGAGTGTGGTGCTGGAACTGGGCTTTGGACCAGGGCTCGGACTGCAGGAAGCTGCTAAACGCCTTACGCTGCCGAAGGGCAAGCTCTATGGGCTGGATTACTCTGAATACATGTACCGTGTAGCCAGCAGGAGGTTGCAGCCTGATATTCAGACTGGGAAGGTGACATTGTTTCACGGCAGTGTGGAACATATCCCTCTGGAAGACAACGTGGTGGACAGAGTATTTCACTGCAACTGTTATTACTTCTGGCCTGATCTGCAATCTGGATGCAGAGAGATTTACCGAGTTATGAAACCAGGTAGAGTGTTGTGCTGGTCAATTCTGAAAAATCCTAAACCTCAAGGGAAATGGTGCAGTCTGGATGGAATGGTGGGGTCACAGATCAACTAATCTCCCCTGATTGACGTGTCACTAATTATCCTGGTTGTCAAACGCTGATGGAATGAACATGTAGAGAGACTACAACAGCTAAACATGGCCCTGACCACTTGTGTGCTTTGTGTAGAACAATCAGGGACTGAAGCATTGTTTATAGTGAGGCTTCTGCAACACCCCTTTTCCATCCAGATCACCCCCTCACCACCTTGACCAGCAGTCACAGATTTTCTGAGAGAGACAGGAGAGTTTTTAACAGTCCAAGACAAGTCCAAGAATTATAGAATCAGTCAATAGTTACAGTATACATTCACTAGTACAGTATCTACAATACTTAGAGAAGGAAGCCCTCAGCCTGTAAGGCCTGTGCCCATTGTCATGACTGACCGGGGTAGTTTGCTGGAAATCAAACCCCACTATTTCTGGAATTTGTCCTTTCACTGTTTTTGAAGATACTTTATTCCTTCTTTAACAGGGGATTCACACATAAAGATATATGGAAGCCACTAGCTATTATTCAGAACTTTCTAGTACCTTCAAGCAGGTGAGAGAGACCGTGAGATTTTTTTGATGCTTTCTCTTTGCTGGCCAGGTGGTTCTGTTCCCCACACACGGCATGGTTATCTGGTGGGGAACCAATCAGAGCATTGTTGTCAAAAAAGGTTTGCTTTTGTTCATTAATCATTTGCTCTGTGATGTCTGCTTTTGCTCTCAATGTTCCAACATCATGTGGAATACACAGTGTATTCCAGAAAACTGGATTTTTTTTAAACCATCTGTTTGTACTGTGTTCTGGACCTCCTCAAAACATTTCAAGAGAGTAGCCTGGACCCGCCTGGACCCTAACTTTGCGAGTTGTTTTAAGCAGGTGTTAAAAAGGAAATTCCAGGAGTGATGCAACTGGCCCAACCACTTAGTTTTAAACAAAATAATTTATTTGCAAGATTACCAAATGAAACGCAAACAGAACAGACAGAATACAGAAGAACTTAGTCTATCCGAAAACTCAACAGATTATCCCAACTTAATGACGCAATTTCAAATACTCCCAACAATCCCTATAAACACCCCTGGGCAAAAAATGTCCAATCAAACCCTGCCTTTTCGGAGAGATTCAGCTCGGAACACCTTCCATGGAGCTGTTACTTGGAGCAGCAGTCGCAAACCTGACTGACTGCTTTCAGTGAACAGCCAGGCTGTTAAAACCAAATCTAAGCAGAGAAAAGCTGAGCTGGGAGTACTGACCACTCCCCTTTCATTGGAGATGTGTTTATTTTCAAAAGCTTGAAAGCATTCTCAAGTAGTTAAAACCAGACCTTTTGGAATTGCTGCTTTTACGGCTTCTCTGGGGCAAAAAAAAGCCAACGACAGCATAACCTTGCTTAAGGATCAGCTTTGTCACAACTGTCTTCTTTAAAGTCGGATCTTCCTTTTTAGTCCAGTGTCCAAAATTAAAGGAAATAATAGGATGGGGTCTTTACGCAATTTAATTTCCTGTTTAGGTCTCTCTATCTGTATTCTTTTCCAATTCCTCCCTGAATCTTCCATATTCAAGTTAAATGTAGAGCCCTGGCTGCACTTGTTCCAGCTTTCTTGTTTTTGAGGTACATGCTGCACAGACAACCTTCATTTTTAGTCCAGCGTCCAAAAGTAAAGGAAATAAAAAGATGTAGCCTTTCCACTTTCTCCTTTTTCTGTTTCTCTATGAGTGTTCTTTTCCAATTCTTTCTTGAATCTTCCATAATTGCCAATTGTATTATCCACTCAACACCTTTTGTATACAGCTGTTATTTTTGCCAAATCTGCAGCAGCTGCATGTTTTGTTCGGAATATTGGTGACTTTACTGCATAGCTCTTTGTATTGGATTCATGAATCTCAACGCCAACCTCCCCTTCAATTCATCTCACATACTTAACCCTTTAACAGCAGCTCTCAAAGCTGGATACTTCATTCTCAGAAGTCACTCTAGTCCTGGAGGACCACAGAGCTGCTTTATTATTACAGAGAAAGAGATGACTGATGCTAATTTAACCTGAGGGTCATTATGCCTCGGGAAGGAGAGGGAATGAGAGGAGTATCCTTTGTGGTATCCTCAGCCTTTGCAGGAATTAAACCCACACTCAGACCATAGCAACTGACTGCAGAAAAAAATGGGACATGGTTTGACTCCTTCCTTGACCATCCCCCCCATTTGGGTGGGGGGGACTGTGTTCATTTCAGCTACGCCTTACATGTCTGTGGAACTGGGATCAGAATTCCCAGCTAGAAATACAGAGCCCAGTATTAATGGGAGAGAAAATCCTGACAGTGGGTGCCACTCTCGGGAATATTCAGACCAATGTGCTGTAAACTGTGCAGCCCTGGCAGCACTCCCTGCAGCTTTCTTTGTGTTTTGAACAACATGCTTCCATGACAACCTGTTCAGGTGATACCTGGTTAAAGCAAATGTTGGGACCTCTCAGAATTATTACAGCACAATAGGAGGCTATTCAGCCCATTTCACTCACCCTCCAAATGAACATTTTATTTTGTGCTCCTCTCTTGCCTCCTCCCTTTAACCCTGCACACTCTACCTTTCCAGTGACTGTCCCATTTTTGTTTTGAACGCCTTGGTATAAGTCCACTGCACTCTCAGACTCTGACCCAGACCCTAGCTACTTGTTGTACGGAAAATGTTTACACTTGTGTCAGTTTTGCTTCTTTTACCAACTGCTTTCAATTCTCGATCTTTTCACAAATGGAAACCTTTTTCTCCCTGTTTACTCTGACCAGACCCATTGTGATTTTGAAGACTTTGGATCTACTCTCACTCGATTTTTCATAACTTCTTCATAACACATGCAGCTGGAAGTTGGTGTAATTAGCAGGAATTATTTCCAAGTCTGCCTGACTGAGGAGATAACATTTAGTTACTGGGTGGCAATGTGCCAAAAAGGGTCTCCTTTTTTGGTGGGAATTGGAATCTCCTGCCCAGAGATCTTCCAGTATCTGAATGCAGATTGCCAGAAGCTGACCCATGATCGTCATTTAAAACTGTGAGCTGAAATACTGCGCTCCACTGAAGGAACATCTCAGGTTTCTGAACCAGTAGCAATCTGTTGAAAGTTGCTTGACTTATTGAAAACTCCTGAATTCTGAGATGTCAGCGTGCACATGTATAGTGAACTTATTCCAGTGAGCTGGTAGGGAGGGACAACAGGTGGCACATACCCAAAGGCCAGTACTTCCCCACCCCCAACATCCCACACCCTTCTGATCACAATCCTGATTCTTCCAGAGTTTAATGATCAAGCCAGAAGGCAGAATATTTGCTCCCCACCCCACCACCCCAGAGGGAATGAGGGCAATAGCTGCTGACATGCCAATTCAGCCTCTGGGCCACTCTTTCACATGTGGGTAGCTCATTAACAATAGCCAGTTCAAGGAAGCAACTTTCTAGCAGGAGTCAGTTTAGGTGCCTGGAGGTGGTCATCCGATGGGTCAGCAATCCAGGGTGGTCTCTCCCAGACATTTCCCCCTACTCTCTGAGTACAGGAGCAGCCATGAGCCATCTTGGAAGGAGACTCCAACCTCCCCCATCTTCTACTCATCACTGGTGGCCTGTTTGCTGAATCTTTTTTTCATCAGATTTTGATACATTTGCAGAGAGGAATCTCCATCTTGAATCCCTCTCTCTTTTGCTTACCTTCCCTTACAACTTGCTGCACCTCCCTTGTTGGAAGCCTTCTGATTGGCCCTCCTTGTTTCAGGGCACATCCACTTTTGATGGTCAGGGAACAAAAGCCCAAGTGAGTTAGGAAAATCCACGGCATTTTGATTCCACTGGTGTGGTTGCTTTTTCACTAGAAGGTCTTGATATTGAGATTCTTCTTCACCTAAATCCCAAGAAACAACGTATCAGAAAATTGAGTATTTATCCTTTATTTGACAGGGGGACTGATGGTCACCACCTTAAGCCTGGAAGTTCTAAGGAAGATTGTTGCTGCTGGATTCTTGAAGAATACAAAATGGCCACCTGAACCGTACATGGCTACTCTCCGTGACACGGGATTTGTTGACATGTGTATGGAGCACAAACAAGATCAAGGGAAACCCTTTCAGGCTATCTTTGCTAGAGCAAATTATCCGTGAATGTGCTGTCATCTCTGATGCCTCACTAGCTCAATAATTTGGGTTTACTGAGCTACTTTGAAACCTATTTGTAATATTTGTAGATAAAATTGGAAGACACCACTTCATTGAACATAGAAGAGAACAACACAGTGGAGATCCTTCGGCCTTTGATATTGTGCCAGCATTTTATTCTATTCTAAAGTCAGACTAACCTGCATTCCCTTCATTGTATTAACTTCCATGTGTCGATCCAAGAGTCACTTAAACGTCCACAATATATTTGACCCTAGTACCAGTGCATTTAATGGACCCACCACTTTCAGAACATTAGTGGCATGGCATTCTAACCAGAACTCCATCAATAAACACATGGAGTTAGATCCCATCTACATTCCCTTGTGTTGTAGGTGAGGAAGGGCATCAAAAATAGCAAATTTAGCAGTAGGTTTTAATTGTAGAGGAATGGAATCAAAAAGTAGGGAGATATCAAGGCTATCTAGCTCTGCCTTCAAAGTATTTAAAAACAATACCTCCACCACGATTTGAAGAAGAGAGTTCCAAAGTTTCACAACTCTGTGAGAGAGGAAAAATTCTCCCTCTCTGCCTGAAATGGAGAAACTTTTTTTATTTTCAAACAGTAACCCCTAGTTCTAGATTCTCTCACCAGAGAGTTTGACAGGGCTTCGAAGAACACACATAATCTGTCTCGAGTCTTGGCCAACATTTGTCACATAAGCATTTTAACTAAAACAGATTGAGGAATTTGTGGGCGACACAGTGGCACAGTGGTTAGCACTGCTGCCTCACAGCACCAGAGACCCGGGTTCAATTCCCGCCTCAGGCGACTGACTGTCTGGAGTTTGCACGTTATCCCCGTGTCTGCGTGGGTTTCCTCCGGGTGCTCCGGTTTCCTCCCACAGTCCAAAGATGTGCAGGTCAGGTGAATTGGCCATGCTACGTTGCCTGTAGTGTTAGTTAATGGATAAATGTAGGGGTGCGGGTGGGTGTGGACTTGTTGGGCCGAAGGGCCAGTTTCCACACTGTAGGGAATCTAATCTAATCAGATAACCTGTTCATCATCACAATTTGACTTGTGGAACTTATGAAAGCTTCAGACACAACATCTCATTTTCTCCTTCGGCAATTTACAGCAACACGGTCTCAATATTGAATTCAATACAAACCACATTATTTTTATTATCCATTTTTCTTGCATTCTCTTCCCATCCTGACAGCCTTGTTTGTGCCTTACTTACTTTGCTCTTCATAGAAAGAACCCATTCTCTCCCCCTTTTACATTTTCATTTGCGCCCATTTTACATTTCTTTCTCTTTCTCCACCATTAACAACCCCTTGTTCTTTTGCACTGGGTCTGTTCCTCTGTCAGATGCATGTGTAAAATAATTCCCACAGCTTTCAGTTCTGAAGAAGAGTCAGACTGCACTCGAAACATTTTTATTCTCTCCACAGATGCTACCTGACCTGGTGAGTTCCTCCAGCACTGTACGCATATTGACTGCTGTGTCCACCACATTACAACAATGATGACACTTCAAATGTGTTTAATTCAAAAGCATTTGGGTGTTTCGGTCACAAAAGGCACTATATAAATGCAAGTGCTTTCTTATCTCAGTATAGCAATTGAAGAGAACATCATGATTGCTGAACAGAGAAACAACTCAGAAGTGCGATGTTGTTGCCAGTTCAGAAGAATTCCAGGAAATTGTAAGGACGGAAGAACAGTTTCAGGGTCTTCAATGGGGTGATGTCTGTGCCCACCCAGATATTTAGAGAACAAAGTCCACAACACAACAGGAATCACTTTACAATATTTGACAAATTTATCAAACCCAATTGCAGCTCCATTTTGGCTCCCTCTTCAGAAATATACAGCATATATAATTTATTGGGACCTTCTGTATTTCACCGAAATAGAGAAAGAATATGCATAATTTATCTGGTAGACTGCTGTCTTCTGGACACTAAAAAACTTTGAATATTTTGTAGCTGTACCTATCCATTTAAGTGGAGTTTTCCATCAGATTAGCTGGCGTCTTGTTGGTGACAGAAGGGCTTTGAGGTGTCAGGGTTAGCCACTCATCACAGAATAGTACGCACTTGCAAATCTCAGAGCGTAATGTGCAACACTACATGTGATTCCACAATTGGACAAAATTTACTGCATGAGTGTGCAGTGAATTATACTGGCAAGTTTAGGATTGTCAGGTTTTCAGAGTACTGCACCTTTGTGTACTGATAGCTACAAATACTAATGCATAGGACCCCATGGTCACAGACAGAACATGCACACCCACTGCACCTGTTTCTGTGTGACAAAATAGGCAACAGCCATTGTCTGGTACATTTCTGGGTCAATGCCTTGAGCAGTTAGGTTCAACCTGCCTTGTTTGAAATTTAAACAAAGTTTGACAATGAGCTGTCATTCCTTAACTATAGTATTCTACATGACAACCCCTCTACCAATCATAATCCAGTTGCCAACCAATCAGCACCCTTTTCTCATACAGGATAAATGTTGCTGTCCCTTTAACATTGCATGTGTTCTGTGAGGAGGGCAATTGAAAAGCTTCGACAAAATATATCTTTTTCAGCAGTACTCACATTGTGTGCTACCAGATGATTATTTTATATGTTCCATTTTTATACTGTATTTATTGATTGTCCATAAACATGTAATGACTTCTGGTTACCTATTTTATTTGTATCACCATGTGCACCATTATTAAGGATGGTCACACCTACCTGAACCTTATGTGTCACTGGACCAGACCTCATGTAGATCATGCCATTTATAAATGCATCACTAATTCCATGGTTTCTCCATCAAACTTTGTCACAGTGGCTCAGTGGTTAGCACTGCTATCTCACGGTGCCAGGGACCCGAGTTCAATTTCCGCCTTGGGCAACTGTCTGTGTGGAATTTGCACATTCTCCCCGTGTCTGCGTGGGTTTCCTCTGGGTGCTGTGGTTTCCTCCCACAGTCCAAAGATGTGCAAGTTAGGTGAATTAGCCATGGTAAATTGCCTGTAGTGTTAGATGCACTAGTGAGGGGAATGGATCTGCATAGGTTGCTCATCGGAGTGTTGGTGTGGACTTGTTGGGCCGAAGGACCTGTTTCCATGCTGTAGGGAATCTAATGTAATCTAAAAATAAACTGTCTCCCTTGCATAACAGAGTCTTGTGTCTGGCAGTGGCATTGTTGATGTAGCTTAGCCCTCCCTTCCAGAAATGTCATATTTAACCTGCTGTGGAGTTTTCCCCCAGTTAGAACTTTGCTGGAGCGATCCCTATAGTTGCATGAGGGGTGATCATCTAATCAAATAGGAACCGGGACAGTTTGGTATCAAATGAAGCTGTAGGCTGTTTCTTGTGGCTGCCTTCAAAGTTTGGACTGCCATTTCCGGCACACCATTCGCTGATGGTTGGTATGGAGCTGTCCTTATATAACGAATACCACTTGACCTGAGCAAATGCTCAAATTCTATGCTGTCAAATAATGGCCTGTTGTCTGTGACCAATATCTCTAATGCTGTATGTATTGCAAAAGATATGCTCGGTTTTTGGAATGTTGACCCTGTGTTTGATGAATGACCTTTATGCACGTCCAGCTACTTTGAGTAGGCATCTACAATGACAAAGAACATTGCGCCCATGAAATTGCCTACATAGTCAATGCATGATCGAGACCAGGGTTTACCCAACCATTATACAAATGTGGGGAACTGCTGGTGATAAGTTTTGTCCTCGTTGGCACTTTGGACACTGCCTCAAAACACAGCTAACTCTGCGTCCAACTCTGGCTACCTGACATTACATCTTGCCAACATTTTAGAAACCCCTGGATGATCCTGGTGGAGTTCAGCAAGTATCTGCTGGTGACCTTTGCTCGGGTCAATCACTCTTGCTCCCATAAGAATATGCCATCCTCTACTGTGATCTGGCTCGTCGGATCCAGAAAGGTTTCAATTCATGTTGTATCGATCTTTTGTTTCCCCCATCACCACCAGCTGTTTCACTTTTGTCAGGACTGGATCTTTCTGCATCCAAAGACTGATATTGGCAGCTGTGACTGGAAGTTTGTCCAAAAAATTTGAAACTATTCCAGACTCTTCCACTGGTAGTACCATCACTAGTGTAACTGCTAGTGAGAGACGGCACAGACAGTGTTCCAACTTGAAATTATACACACTTAGTAATAGAACCCAACACTGAATTTGACCTGAAACGAAGGGCAGCACTATGTTGTCCTTTCTAAGTCGACCTAGCTGGTGTTTGTGGAACTTCCTGACTGCACATATGACTGCCAAACTTTCCTTCTGTATTTGGGTGTATTTACGCTCTGCATCAGCCAAAGTGCTGCATGCATATGCTATTTGGCATCCCTCTCTATTGGGCCACCTATGAGCTAACACTTCCCAATGCTGTATGGGGAGGCATTGTATGTCAAGACCAGATCCTGCCTGGGATCATAATGTGCCAAACCATAGAGGATGATAACTCTTTCTCCACTTCCCTAAAAGTTTCCACGGCTGACCATTTTTTAAGAGTGGATGCACAAGTGTCAGATGGGGGTCAGGTCATGTATGAACCTTTCATGATAATTCACCAGTCAGGGCACCTTTGAGCACCCTCACTTCATCTTCGAACGGGTGTAACCCGATCTTGTCAACTCTATAGCCTCAGTCGGTCACATGGGGTGCCTGGAACACATACTTTTTCCCTTCTCAGGCGTATGCCTGCTTGGGAGAAACTTCTAAGGACGATGTCCAAGTTCTGTAAGTGCTCCATATTGGTCTTCTCTAAGATGAGTATGTCATCTAGATAAATGGCGACCTGGGGTAGACCATGTGCAATGTTCTCCATTATCCATTGCAAAATTGCAAAGGCTCATCTAACCGCAGTTGTATCTTAGCATACCTCATGTTCAGCTTTGTGAAGGACAGTTCCCCTGCCTGCTTTGCATACAAGTCCTCTATGTGAGGGATTGAGTATTTATCCAGCTATGAAAAGATGGACTTGGCTCCTTTGATCGTCCTTAGACCTTCCTGAAAATCTTCCAGGTATTTTAATTCAGACTTCACTCAGTCAGCCAATTTCTAAATGAAAAATGTTGAGCCAATCAAGGTGAATCTTTCTCAGCCAGTTTTGCCCTATCAAGCTTGGGCACAAACCTTTTACTACAATCCATGGTCCCTGAACCAGCTGCTTCACATATGAGATCGGAACCAAAGTCATATTCTCAATTTGTGAAAATTCCCCAGAATAGATTCTCAGTCAAGCTGAGGTGTTACACAAACCTAAGAGTTGGAGTCCAGACCAAAGGCTGGTTATGCAATCACTGAAATGGCCACTCAGGTATTGCCCTCTATTAGAACCAGGTGACCATTTAACCAGATGTTTATTCTGATTGGTTCTGATTTGGATGTTGCTGAGCCATTTTCCAACCTAAATATAGGTGGACTTTCCAGGGTGCGCACCTTATGAATACTGGATTATGAGTTTAATTATTCCATTTCCGTCTAGTGGGACTCTTTTGCTGTTTCAATGCGGCATGCCCGCAGCAACTCCAATAGCCTGCTGCTCTGGGTCCTGAAGAAAATGTTCACTGTTTGACGGAGGCTTGGCTTTGTTTTTGGGTTTTGCTGTGGGTTGAGCTAGAGACCTTCAGTTCAGGATACGTCCTGAGTGAGGCTGTGCAATTGCCTTCACTCAAGTGCTGTTCGCCAAGCGGAGTCAGGCTTCACTTCCATAGAAATAGCCTGCAATTCCTATGCTCCACTTGCTACATTTTCAATGATTAATCCAATTGTAGGGCCTTTGTGAAATCCATTTGGGCTTCAGCTGGTTTTTGCATGGTTACATCATTAATCCAACATCCCAAACGGCATCTCAGCATCTCATTCAGAGTTAAAATAAAGTCACATGCGTCTGCCAGTTGTCTTAGGTAAAAGCAATGACTGCAGATGCTGGAAATCAGAGTCTAGATGAGAGTGGTGCTGGAAAAGCACAGCAGGTCAGGCAGCATCCAAGGAGCGGGAAAATCGACATTTCAGGAAAAAGTGCTTCATCAGGAATACAGGCAGAGAGCCTGAAGGGTGGAGAGATAAATGAGAGGAGGGTGGGGGTGAGGAGAAAGTAGCATGGAGTACAATAGGTGAGTGGGGGAGGGGATGAAGGTGATAGGTCAGGGAGGAGGGTGGAGTGGATAGGTGGAAAAGAAGATAGGCAGGTAGGACAAGTCATGGGGACAGTGCTGAGCTGGAAATTTGGAATTGGTTTGAGGTGGGGGAAGGGGAAGTGAGGAAACTGTTGAAGTCCACATTGATGCCCTGGGGTTGAAGTGTTCCGAGGCGGAAGATGAGGCGTTCTTCCTCCGCATGTCTGGTGGTGAGCGAGTGGCGGTGAAGGAGGCCCAGGACTTCCATGTCCTCGGCAGAGTAGGAGGGGGAGTTGAAATGTTGGGCCACAGGGCGGTGGGGTTACCTGCACATCCATTAATGTCATTTATTGTATCCGTTGCTCTCAATGCTCTCTTCGTCTCCAAGCAGAGCGCTTTAGGGAACGTCTCTAGGACACCCGCACCAATTAACCACACTGTCCTCCTCTCATTTATCTCTCAACCTGTATTCCTGATGAAGGGCTTTTGCCCAAAACCTCGATTGTCCTGCTCCTCGGATGCTGCCTGAACTGCTGTGCTTTTCCAGCACCACTCTAACGAGACTGCCATTTGTCTTAACCTAGTCAAAAACCCTGATGCAGGTACCCCAGTTCTCTAATTGCTGAGTAAAACCAATACCATTTCAGAATTAGAAGAGGTTTGTCATTGTAATATTCCTTAACTAAATATATCAACACCTGAAAGGTTTTAGTATCTGGTGTTTCAAGGAAAGTTAGAACATAGAACATTACAATGCAGTACAGGCCCTTCGGCCCTTGATCTTACATCGCTCTGTGAAATCAAAGTTAGGCTCCTAATAACTGAAAAAGCTGGTGTCAGGAGAATTACACATGGCCCAATGTCATTTTGCCCAGAAAAAATAAAGCATTCTTTCCACAAACTGGGCACAGTCTGTTACAGCAGGATTGAATGAGTAAAGCTTCCCAAATAACAGCATGATGCTAGAAATGCTCACCCCAATTCAAAATGACAGTACAAAAGGCTTTAATCAGGACCATGCATTTCTCTCACTGCCACTGAAATAATTCCACTGAGGTTGGTAGCTGTCACTAAGTCACTCTTAATTTCCACGTGGAGACTCCTTGGCATTGATCCAACTTCCTCAGTGCCAGCTCGCAGAGTGAACAGGATATCTGACACTCCAGTTGATATCTGTCAGGCAGAGATCAGTGATTGTATGGTTAAGAATTGCAGTCAAGTAACTCTTATTCCTTGAGGTCCACCTGGCTGAACTCATTGCAATCAATACAAGGGCAAAATTCATTTGAACGAATGACCAAAAGGATAGTTCAACCAAAATGTAAATGTTAACAACCTATAGTTCCTCTCTAATTGGTAACAAAAATTAAAAATAACAGGGAGAAAATAAACTTTGAGCCTAACCTTGTACGTCATATCAAAACAGACAGCAATAGCTTCTTTAAACATATAAAAGCAAAGAGAAAAGCCAAAGTGAACACAGACCGCTAAGAGAGTGAAGTTAGAGCAATAATAATGGGGAATCAGGAAATGGCAGAGGAGTTGAATAAATATACAAGTTTCCACATTAGAAGACAGTGTTGGAATTCCAAAATTTCTAAATAATTGAGGAGCGAAAGGAAGAGAAGAAACAAATGTAATAACTATCCTTGGAGAAAAAGTGCCTGGGCCTGTGGGATGCATTGCAGGATATCAGAAGGAAATGATGCAGAGTTAGTGAATAAATTGTTCATGATTTTCCAGGAACCCTTAGGTTCTGGGGAATTCCCAGAAAGTGGAAGATTGCCAGTTAAACACTTTTATTTCCAAATGGAAAGAGACCAAAAAGGGTAACAAATGGACAGTGAGCTTAAAGTGTGTTATTGGGCGAACATTAAAGGCATTAAAAACATCTAATATGAAGGATGTAACTGAGCTTTTTGAAATACATAATATGATCAAGCAGCATCAGCATGGCTTCACGAGGGGAAGACAGACCTGATAAATTTACTGAAATTCTTTGCGGAGGTAACAATCAGGGTAGATAAAAAGGAAACAGTAGTTATAATGTATTTGGATTTGGTATACATCGAGACGGTGATGATGCTGTCAATATAAGAGGTTATTCTTCCCTGTTTTGTGTTTGAAGAGTGGTTAGAAGGTTGAGGCACTTAAGTGGCTACTGAAGATGACTTGAGTAAACAGTTTGGGAGGCCTTGTGTTCTTTAACAGCCTGAATGAGTGTGGCCAGCTCTCACAGATCCAGATGTCTGAGTTTTGGTTTTTCCAGTAACCTCAGAAGCTCTTGGGGCCTCAAAAATGTTGGAGGCTTCAGTGAATGTCTCCTGGCTGCTACACTCACTGAATCTTCTCCATGCTTTTTTCCCTCCTGGATTGGAGAACTACATGTGAGAATCTGTGTCTGGTTTTCTTTTTAGCGAAGGGGTGGATTTATGGAATGTTACTATATTGAAACATTTAATTAATAATGGTTACTGTATCTATTATTCTGTTAAGTTTCCAATCTAAGTTATTCTAAATTCTTCTTTCTTTGGTTGTAATTTATCTACAGTGTTTAAATAGATTGTGTTTTGCTTACCATCCAGTCATTTGACCAGTCATATTGCATCTGAGACACTTTAGATTTGCCTTTAAAATAAGAAAAAGTTAGGGCTTGGTCTATCTTATTAATATATTTTTGAGGGAGTCTGGTCTGGTTCATAACAATACTTAGTAAAATAAAAGCCGTGGTATTGGACATAAAGTATTATAATGAATAGAGGATTTGCTAACTAACACAAGACAGAGAGTTGGGACAATGGGGGCATTTTCAGGAAGAAAACTTGTATCTCATGGCCACCGGGGTCAGTGCCAAGGCCACATTTATTCACAACATTAGTGACTTGGATGGGAAAAGTGAATGCACTATGGGCAAGTTTGCAGATGACACAAAATCTTGTGTGAATGCAAGTGGTGAGGATGACACAAAGACTCTGCAGAGGGGGATAGAGGGATTAAGAGTGACAAAAGCTTGTCAGATGGAATGTAATGTGGGGGAATGTGAGGTGATTGACTGTGGCAGGAAAAATGAACATAATTTAAATGAAGAAAAACTGCAGAAAGCAACAGAACACGGATATGGGAATCCTGTCCATGAACCACAAAAAGCCAGCGTCCACGTTCAGTGACAATAGGAAAGGCAATTGGAATGTTGTCCTTTATTTCAAAGTAGAAAAGCTAAAACTATATGAGACATTAACGTCATAGAGATGTACAGAAGAGAAACAGAGCCTTTGGTTACAGTAGGTTAGTCAGCATCTACAGAGAGACAGCAAGCTAACATTTCAAGTCTAGATGAAGAAGTAGCTTGCTCTCTCTCCATGGATGCTGTGATCTCCAGCACTTTATGTTTTCATTTAGAGTTTGTCGACAACGAAAGTTTGCACAACAAAGAAACTGCTAAAATGTGCCGTTTAAAACATATGTGACTTTCCGGTTCAAGTTCTAATTTTCCAAACATTCCTATTCATAGTTTGTCCCATATTCAGCCTGTCTCACCATTAACCTGAATCTTTCAGTAAATTAAAGCCAAGGTTTTAGTCCTTGTCTTTAAGTCCTTTTGAAGTCTGGATTCACCCAATTTCTCCAACCTCCTGCAGATTTAATGAGTGCCCAACTTGCTTTAGTCTTTGAATTGCAAATCTACGTTAATGGCTAAGACTTTGCCGAGAGGGCCTGGACAGAGCTTTAGCACTGATATTAACTGTTAAGCTTACCAGCTCATCAATGGCGAGGAGAGCAGGCTTAATGAATGACACATTATGGTCATAATTGTCATTTAGTTAGTTACCATCTGCTGAAGTGTCCTGCTTATATCCACAATATCATCAGCGTTATCTGAGAGAGAATAAAGCAGTTAGAATACCAGAAAATGAATTGTAAATTCCCACAAAAATCCCCATTCCATATTAATTCCTACAAATCAGTTCACTAGGGAGCTCATCACGTGTCATATGTTGCGTTTTCTAACTTCTAGTCTGTTGTGACCATTTTAGAATACAAAGACCTTTGTAAAATCATAATAAGAGCATCTACTATTTCTGCAGGTGCCTCTTTTATAACCTGACTGTAGACTATCGCGTCCAAGGGTATTGCTAATGTTAATCCCTTATGTGTTTCCACAATACTTTTAATGTGCTGGTATTAAATTTCTCATTCCTATTAGTCAGTTGGTTACCCTCTATTTCTGGCATAGTCTTCTACTGTAGGTATGTAAGAAAAATGTCAGCAATAACTTTCCAAGAAAAGGCTAAATATTATTTGCTTGGAGATAGTGAGGACTGCAGCTGCTGGAGAGTCAGGGTAGAGAGAGTGTGGCGCTGGAAAAAGCACAGCATGTCAGGCATGAATTAGTCATGTTATGTGAATACCAAGTCCTGGGTTCTGGAAATGAATGTGACTAGACAGGGTAGATGCAAAAAGGACGTTGCTGATGATGGGAAAGCCCAGAACCAGGAGTCATTGACTAAGGATGTCAGGTGAACTGTTTCAGACAGAGATGAGGAGCATCTGGTGAGCTGAGGGAATAATGGCCACATCACAGATGATGTCTCCACAGGCAGAAAATGAATGGGTGACCACTAGGCAGAGTAAGAGAACTAGGCTGACAGTGCAAAACTCCCTTGTGGTCATTCCTTGCAAAACAGACAAACTGATTTGGATACTGTTGAGGGGATTAACCTCTCAGAGGAAAGCAGTAACAGCTAAAGTTGTGGCACCATGGTTGGCTCTGCTGCGTGGGAGATGAGCAAAAAGTGTGGAAATGCAGTACCATGGGAGATTCAATAGTAATTGGGAATAGATAGGTGTTTCTATCGCCACAAACGAGTCTACAATGGTATTACCACCCATGGTGCGAGGTTAAGAATGTTTCAGAGCAGACAGGTCATCCTGAAGGGGGAGGGTGAACATCCAGTCTTCGTGGTGCACATTGATATCAAATACATAGGTTAAAAAAAAGGAATGAGGTCCTAAAAGCAAAATAAAGGGAATGAGGAAATAAGCTGAAAAATAAGGAATTGAAAGGTGGTGATTTCAGGATTACAACCAGTCCCTTGTGCTAGTCAGAGTAATAATAGCAGGGTGTACTGAATGAATTAGTGGCTAAAAAGACGGCGTGAGGGGGAGGGTTTCAGATTCCTGGGACGTTGTGATTTCTGAGAGAAACTGGAAGAAACTGGACTGGTTATTCCTGGGCGGGACCATGACAAAGGCCTTTCCAGGAAGTACTTGCTGGATTAGTTGGGTTTAGGAGGGGTCAAACTAAATTGGCAGGGGCATGGGAACCTATGCAAGTGTCAGAGGAAGGGAAATCAAAGACAATAACAAAAGATAGAAAGAGGAATACAAGAAGTGATAGGCAGAAGAATCGAAAGCCAGAATCAAAGAAGACCACAGTAAAAAGAAGTGGGAATGATGCAGAAAGTTAAAAAGACAAACATTAAGACTTTGTTCAAGGTTTGTGCGAAGATTTGTAGCTCGGGTGCTCGTTGTTGTGGTTCTGTTCGCCGAGCTGGAAGTTTTTGTTGCAAACGTTTCGTCCCCTGGCTAGGAGACATCATCAGTGCTCTGGAGCCTCCTGCGAAGCGCTTCTTTGATGTTTCTTCCGGTATTTATAGTGGTCTGACCTTGCCGCTTCCGGGTGTCAGTTTCAGCTGTCCGCTGTAGTGGTTGGTATATTGGGTCCAGGTCGATGTGTTTGTTGATGGAGTTTTATTAAGGCTTTGTGCCTGAATGCACAGAGCATTTGAAATAAAGTGGATGAATAAATCACACAAATAGATGTAAAAGGCCATGATATAGTTGGGATTATGGGAGGCAGGGTAACCAGGGATGTGACCTGAACATTCAGGAGTATTCAGTATTTAGGAAGGATTGACATAAAGGAAAAGGCAGTGGGGTTGGATTACTGGTAAAAGAGGATATAAACACAATATTGAAAGATACTAACTTAATCTGTGTGGACAAAATTGAGAAATATCTAGGTGCAAAACAACATTAGTAGCACTGAGAAGCCCAAATTGTAGTGGGAATATTAGGCATGGCATTAAACAAGAAATCAGAAAAACATTCAGGAAAGGAAAGTCTGTAATTATGGATGCAAATCAATACCGTAGAGGGAGAATTCCTGCAGTGTGTATGGGATGGTTTTCTGGACCAATACATTAAGGGACCAACTGGAAAAGAGGCCAGCTGAGACTGGATGTTCATCACTGTTATAGGTACAATTGGTCATATCATTGTGAGAGACTCCTTGAGGATATGTAACCATAATATGATAAAATCTTTCATGAGGATGGAGAGTGAACATAGAACATTACAGCGCAGTGCAGGCCTTTCAGCCCTCGACCTGCGAAAATAATCTGATGCCCATCTAACCTGCGCCGTTCCATTATTACCCATATGTATGTCCAATGCCCATTTAAATGCCTTTAGTGTCGGCGAGTCTACTACTGTTGCAGGCAGGCCGTTCCATGCCTCTACTACTCTCTGAGTAAAGAAACTACCCCTAATATCTGTCCTAAATCTATCACTCCTCAATTTAAAGCTATGTTCCCTCACTTTAGCCTTCACCATCCGAGGAAAAAGGCTCTCACTGTCCGCCCTATCTAATCCTCTGATTATCTTATACATTTCGATTAAGTCATATCCCAACCTTCTTCTCTTCAACGAAAACAGCCTCAGTTCCCTCAGTCTTTCCTCATAAGATCTTCCTTCCATACCAGGCAACATCCTAGTAAATCTCTTCTGAACCTTTCAAAGCTTCCACATCCTTCCTATAATGCAGTGACTAGAACTGTGCGGTCTGACCAGTATCTTGTACAGCTGAAGCATGACCTCGTGCCTCTAAACTCAATCCCATTTCAATAAATGGCAACACACTAAATGCCTTCTGAACAACCCTATCAACCTGGGTGGCAACTTTCAGGGATTCATGCACCAGGACACCGAGATCTCTCTGTTCATCTACACTGCCAAGACTTTTACCATTAGCCCGGTACTCTGCATTCCTGTTAGTTCTTCCAAAGTGAATACTTCACACTTTTCCACATTAAATTCCATTTGCCACTTCTCAGCCCAGTTTTGCATGTTATCTATGTCACTCTGTAACCCACAACATCTTTCGGCACTATCCGCAACTCTGCCTACCTTAGTGTCATCTGCAAATTTTATAACACATCCAGATCATTTATAAAAAACAAACAGCAATGGCCCCAAAACAGATCCTCAAGAACTCAATAAGGTTCGTGAAGCACGACCTACCCTTCACGAAACCGTGTTTACTATCCCTAATCAAATGATTCCTTTCCCAATGATTATAAATCTTATCTTTTATACCCATTTCCAACACCTTTCCAAAGTAAGGTTCACTGGCCTATAATTACCAGGGTTGTCCCTACTCCCCTTCTTAAACAAAGGAACTATATTTGCTATCCTCCAGTCTTCTGGCACTACGCCTGTCAACAATGATGACCTAAAGATTGAAGCCAAAGGCTCTGCAATCTCCTCCCTGACTTCCCAGAGAATTTGAGGATGAATCCCATCTGGCCCAGTGGGCTTATCTATTTTCAGATCTTCCAAAATTACTAAAACCTCTTTTTTGTCAACCTCAATCCCATCTAATCTTGTAGTCTGTATCTCTGTATTCTCCCTTTCCAAATATGATGCAAAGTATTCATTAAGCACTTCCCTTATGTTGTCAGATTCCACACACAACTTCCCAGGACTATCTTTGATTGGCCCGAATCTTACTCAAATCGTTCTTTTATTCCTGATAAACCTATAGAAGGCCTCAGGGTTTTCCTTCATCCTATCAGCCAACAACTTCTCATGTCCCCTCCTGGCTCTTCTTAGCTCTCTCTTTAGATTTTTGTCTCTAACCTATAATTATCAAGCTCCCTAAGTGGGCTTTCACGCCTCATCCTCACATAAGCCTTCTTCTTTCTCTTGGCAAGAGCTTCAACTTCTTTCGTAACCATGGCTCCCTCTCTCGACATTTACCTTCCTGCTTGATGAATATATACTTATCAAAGACCCGCAGTAGCTGTTATGGAGTCATAGAGAGGCACAGCACGGAAACAGACCCTTCAGTCCAACTCATCCATGCTGACCAGATGTCCCAACCTAATCTAGTCCCACCTACCATCACCCTGCTCATATCCCTCCAAACCCTTTCTATTCATATACCCATCCAGATGCCCTTTTAATGCTGGACCGAATATCTCTTATTAAGTTGAATGTTCTTCCTCATTTGCTTTATCCCATGCGTATGCTCTCTATAATGTTTCCCAGATCAACGCTGCAAACGCTTCTGAGGTGGTTTGGTTCCTTTGTCTGGCATCGTGGGCAGCCCCTCATCAAACTTACTAAATTGCAGTTGCCTCAAGGAGGGGGTGGAGTTGATCTCCCAGACATCAGGAGGTATCAATTGAGTTCCCTGCTGTCTTTTGTCTGCGATTGGGTAGGTAACAATCCAAACTCAATATGGCTGGATATTGAGGCCTCCCAGGCAAAGTGCCCTCTTATTAACCTGTTGTTCATGGATAAGATGAGGATGGTTATGGATCACTGTCAGAACTGCATTGTCATTAGTACGGTCAAGACTTGGGGGGCGATGTGTCAGGGTGAGGGTTGTTTATTCAAGATTTCACCACCTACGCTTATAGTTGGCACGTCAGGGTTCTGACCACGGATGATGGACTCAGGGTTCAAACTATGGGCAGTGAGAGGAGTTTCTAGTTTGGGAGACTTGTTTGAGGGGGAGGTTATGATGTCTTTTGAGCAACTGAGCTGCAAATACGGGTTACCCAGCAGAGATCTTTTCCATTTTTTTCAGGTTAGGGATTTCATCCAGAAGAAGACTACATTTCTCACTAAGCCCTATAAACCCGATACAGAGAGCTTGTTGCTACGTTCCACAAGCACCCTTTCGGTTAGTGCCCTCTATCGCCTGCTGGGTGGCAGGGCCTGGCAGGATATTAACTGGTTATGTGAGGTCTGGGAGCCAGAGCTAAGAGTGGAGATCTCTTCTGAAACATGGGAGAATATATGGGAGAATACACGAAAGATCTCAATCTGTAAGCGGACATGCGCTACGCAGTTAAAAGTTCTGCTCATCTGGCACCAAACCGTCTGGCGAAGTTTAAAATAGGGGCATCTTCAGTGTGCCCCAAATGTAAAATAAGTGTAGGTACTCTTACCCATTGCTTCTGGACATGCCACAGGCTCTGTGTTTATTGGAGTGCTGTGGTGGGAGAGATCAGGAGGGTATTTAGGACTGAAGTCAAAGAAGACCCGACATGTCGATCAGTTCTCAGCAAAGGACTCACCTTCATCCCCCTCCGTCCATGCATCAATGAATTTAATACACGCCGTGATCTCGAACAATTCTTCTGTTGCCTCCGCCTCCGAGCTTACTTTCACAATCAGGATTCCCGCCCACCTTCCGAGGACCCCTTCGCCCACCTCCAACACACTGCATCCACCTGAACACCCCGCGCTGGCCTATTACCTGCCCTCGACCTCTTAATTTCCAACTGCCGCCGGGCCATTAACCGCCTCAATCTGCCTACCACCACCCCCCCCCATTCCAACCTCTCACCCTCACAACGTGCAGCCCTCCAATCCCTCTGCTCCAATCCCAACCTCACCATGAAGCCAGCAGATAAAGGGGGTGCAGTGGTAGTCTGGCACACTGACCTCTACACCGCTGAAGCCAAATGCCAATTCGAGGACACCTCTTCCTACTGCCCCCTCGACCATGACCCCACCCCCCATCACCAAACCATCATCTCCCACACCATTCAGAACCTCATCACCTCAGAAGATCTCCCACCCACAGCTTCCAACCTCATAGTCCGTGAACCCCGCACTGCCCGGTTCTACCTCCTTCCCAAGATCCACAAGCCTGTCCACCCTGGCCGACCCATTGTCTCAGCATGCTCCTGCCCCACTGAACTCATCTCTACCTACCTCGACACGCTCCTATCCCCCTTAGTCCAGGAACTCCCCACATACGTTCGAGACACCACCTACCCCCTCCACCTCCTCCAAGACTTCCATTTCCCGGTCCCCAACGCCTCACCTTCACCATGGATATCCAATCCCTCTACACCTCCATCCGCCATGACCAGGGTCTCCAAGCCCTCTGTTTTTTCCTCTCTAGACGTCCCCAACAGTACCCTTTCACAGACACTCTCATTCGTTTGGCCAAACTAGTCCTCACCCTTAACAATTTCTCCTTCGAATCCTCCCACGTCCTCCAGACCAAAGGGGTAGCCATGGGCACACGTATGGGCCCCAGCTATGCCAGTCTCTTTGTTGGTTATGTAGAACAGTTGATCTTCCGTAATTACACCGGCACCACTCCCCACCTCTTCCTCCGCTACATTGATGACTGCATTGGCGCCACCTCGTGCTCCCGCGAGGAGGTTGAGCAATACATCAACTTCACCAACATATTCCACCCTGACCTTAAATTTACCTGGACCATCTCTGACACCTCCCTCCACTTCCTGCACCTCTCCATCTCCATTAATGACGACCGACTTGACACTGACATTTTTTACAAACCCACCAACTCCCACAGCTACCTGGATTTCACCTCTAAGTCTCTGTAGCCTGATGGTCTACATCCCAGGGTACTGAAGGAGGTGGCTCGGGAAATGTGTTGGTGACAATTTTCCAGAGTTCGATAGATTCGGGGTCGGTTCCTGAGGATTGGAGGGTGGCTAATGTTATACCACTTTTTAAGAAAGGTGGGAGAGAGAAAGCAGGAAATTATAGACCAGTTAGTCTGACCTCAGTGGTGGGAAAGATGCTGGAGTCTATTAAAAGGATGAAATTACGGCACATCTGGATAGTAGTAACAGGATAGGACAGAGTCAGCGTGGATTTATGAAGGGGAAATCATGCTTGACTAATCTTCTTGAATTTTTTGAGGATGTAACTCTGAAGATGGACGAGGGAGATCCAGTAGATGTAGTGTACCTGGACTTTCAGAAAGCTTTTGATAAAGTCCCACACAGGAGGCTAGTGAGTAAAATTAGGGCTGAAAATGTGTTGCTGGAAAAGCGCAGCAGGTCAGGCAGCATCCAAGGAACAGGAGATTCGACGTTTCGGGCATAAGCCCTTCTTCAGACCTGCTGCGCTTTTCCAGCAACACATTTTCAGCTCTGATCTCCAGCATCTGCAGACCTCCCTTTCTCCAGTAAAATTAGGGCGCATGGTATTGGGGGCAAAGTACTAGATTGGATTGAAAATTGGTTGGCTGGTAGGAAACAAAGGATAGTGATAAACGGCTACATTTTGGAATGGCAGGCAGTGACCAGTGGGGTACCGCAGGGATCCGTGCTGGACCGCAGCTTTTTACAATATATGTTAATGATATAGAAGATGGGGTATCAGCAATAACATTAGCAAATTTGCTGATGATACAAAGCTGGGTGGCAGGGTGAAATGTGATGAGGATGTTAGGAGATTACAGGGTGACCTGGACAAGTTAGGTGAGTGGGCAGATGCATGGCAGATGCAGTTTAATGTGGATAAATGTATGGTTATCCACTTTGGTGGAAAGAACAGGAAGGCAGATTACTACCTCAAGGGAATCAATTTAGGTAAAGGGGCAGTACAAGTGATCTGGGTGTTCTTGTACACCAGTCAATGAAGGCAAGCATGCAGGTACAGCAGGTAGTGAAGAAGGCTAATAGCATGCTGGCCTTCATAACAAGAGGAATTGAATATAGAAGCAAAGAGATGCTTCTGCAGCTGTACAGGGCCTTGGAGAGATCACACCTGGAGTACTGTGTGCATTTCTGGTCTCCAAATTTGAGGAAACACATTCTGGCTATTGAGGGAGTGCAGTGTAGGTTCACGAGGTCAATTCCTGGAATGGCAGGATTACCTTACACTGAAAGACTGAAGCGACTGGGCTTGTATACCCTTGAGTTTAGAAGACTGAGAGGGGATCTGATTGAGACATATAAGATTATGAAAGGATTGGACACTCTGGCAGCAGGAAACATGTTTCCACTGATGGGTGAGTGCCGAACCAGAGGACAAAGCTTAAAAATACAGGGTAGACCATTTAGGGCAGAGATGAGGAGAAACATCTTCACCCAGAGAGTGGTGGCTGTGTGGAATGCTCTGCCCCAGAGGGCAGTGGAGGCCCAGTCTCTGGATTCAAAGTTTGTGAGAAGATTTGTAGCTCGGGTGCTCGTTGTTGTGGTTCTGTTCGCCGAGCTGGGAGTTTTTCTTGCAAACGTTTCGTCCCCTTTCTAGGTGACATCTCCAGTGCTTGGGAGCCTCCTATGAAGCGCTTCTGTGCTGATTTCTCTGGCATTTATACTGGTTTGAATCTGCCGCTTCCGGTTGTCAGTTGCTGTCCGTTGCATTGGCCGGTATATAGGGTCTAGGTCGATGTGTCTGTTAATAGAATTCTTGGATGAGTGCCATGCTTCTAGGAATTCCCTGGCTGTTCTCTGTTTGGCCTGCCCTATAATAGTGGTGTTGTCCCAATCGAATTCATGTTGTTTGTCATCTGAGTGTATGGCTACTAGGAATAGCTGTCGTGTCGTTTCGTGGCTAGTTGATGTTCGTGGATGCGGGTTGTTAGCTGTCTTCCTGTTTGTCCTATGAAGTGTTTTTGTGCAGTCCTTGCATGGGATTTTGCACACTACGTTGGTTTTGCTGATGCTGGGTATAGGGTCCTTTGACCTGGTGAGTTGGCTGTTGGTTTGTGTGCTGTTACGAATCCTAGTGGTCGCAGTTTCATGCTGTGCTTTTCCAGCACCACTCTCATCTAGACTCTGGTTTCCAGCATCTGCAGTCATTGCTTTTACCTAAGACAACTGGCAGACGCATGTGACTTTGTTTTAACTCTGAATGAGATGCTGAGATGCCGTTTGGGATGTTGGATTAATGATGTAACCATGCAAAAACCAGCTGAAGCCCAAATGGATTTCACAAAGGCCCTACAATTGGATTCATCATTGAAAATGTGGCAAGTGGAGCATAGGAATTGCAGGCTATTTCTATGGAAGTGAAGCCTGACTCCGCTTGGCGAACAGCACTTGAGTGAAGGCAATTGCACAGCCTCACTCAGGACGTATCCTGAACTGAAGGTCTCTAGCTCAACCCACAGCAAAACCCAAAAACAAAGCCAAGCCTCCGTCAAACAGTGAACATTTTCTTCAGGACCCAGAGCAGCAGGCTATTGGAGTTGCTGCTGGCATGCCGTCTTGAAACAGCAAAAGAGTCCCACTAGACGGAACTGGAATAATTAAACTCATAATCCAGTATCCATAAGGTGCACACCCTGGAAAGTCCACCTATATTTAGGTTGGAAAGTTGCTCAGCAACATCCAAATCAGAACCAATCCGAATAAACATCTGGTTAAATGGTCACCTGGTTCTAATAGAGGGCAATACCTGAGTGGTCATTTCAGTGATTGCAGAACCAGCCTTTGGTCTGGACTCCAACTCTTAGGTTTGCGTAACACCTCAGCTTGACTGAGAATCTATTCTGGGGAATCTTCACAAATTGAGAATATGACTTTGGTTCCGATCTCATATGTGAAGCAGCTGGTTCAGGGATCATGGATTGTAGTAAAAGGTTTGTGCCCAAGCTTGATAGGGCAAAACTGGCTGAGAAAGATTCACCTTGATTGGCTCAACATTTTTCCATTTACTAATTGGCTGACTGAGAGAAGTCTGAATTAAATACCTGGAAGTTTTTCAGGAAGGTCTAAGGATGATCAAAGGAGCCACGTCCATCTATGCAAAGCAGGCAGGGGAACTGTCCTTCACAAAGCTGAACATGAGCTATGCTCAGTTACAATTGCTGTTAGATGAGCCTTTGCAATTTTTCAATGGATAATGGAGAACATTGCACATGGTCTACCCCAGGTCACCATTTATCTAGATGACATACTCATCTTAGAGAAGACCAATATGGAGCACTTACAGAACTTGGACATCGTCCTTAGAAGTTTCTCCCAAGCAGGCATACGCCTGAGAAGGGAAAAAGTGTGTGTTCCAGGCACCCCATGTGACCGACTTAGGCTATAGAGTTGACAAGATCGGGTTACACCCGTTCGAAGATGAAGTGAGGGTGCTCAAAGGTGCCCTGACTGGTGAATTATCATGGAAGGTTCATACATGACCTGACCCCCATCTGACACTTTTGCATCAGCTCTTAAAAAATGGTCAGCCATGGAAGCTTTTAGGGAAGTGTAGAAAGAGTTATTATCCTCTATGGTTTGGCACACTATGATCCCAGGCAGGATCTGGTCTTGACATACAATGCCTCCCCATACAGCATTGGGAAGTGTTAGCTCATAGGTGGCCCAATAGAGAGGGATGCCAAATAGCATATGCATGCAGCACTTTGGCTGATGCAGAGCGTAAATACACCCAAATACAGAAGGAAAGTTTGGCAGTCATATGTGCAGTCAGGAAGTTCCACAAACACCAGCTAGGTCGACTTAGAAAGGACAACATAGTGCTGCCCTTCGTTTCAGGTCAAATTCAGTGTTGGGTTCTATTACTAAGTGTGTATAATTTCAAGTTGGAACACTGTCTGTGCGTCTCCCACTAGCAGTTACACCAGTGATGGTACTGCCAGTGGAAGAGTCTGTAATAGTTTCAAATTTTTTGGACAAACGTCCAGTCACAGCTGCCAATATCAGTCTTTGGATGCAGAAAGATCCAGTCCTGACAAAAGTGAAACAGCTAGTGGTGATGGGGGAAACAAAAGATCGATACAACATAAATTGAAACCTTTCTGGATCTGACGAGCCCAGATCACAGTAGAGGACGGCATTTTCTTATGGGAGCAAGAATGATTGACTCGAGCAAAGGTCACCAGCAGATACTTGCTGAACTTCACCAGGATCATCCAGGGTTTCTAAAATGTTGGCAAGATGTAATGTCAGGTAGCCAGAGTTGGACGCAGACTTATCTGTGTTTTGAGGCAGTGTCCAAAGTGCCAACATGGACAAAACTTATCACCAGCAGTTCCCCATATTTGTATAATGGTTGGGTAAGCCCTGGTCTCGATCATGCATTGACTATGTAGGCAATTTCATGGGCGCAATGTTCTTTGTCGTTGTAGATGCCTATTCAAAGTAGCTGGACGTGCATAAAGTTCATTCATCAAACACGGGGTCAACATTACAAAAACCGAGCATATCTTTTGCAATACATACAGCATTAGAGATATTGGTCACAGACAACAGGCCATTGTTTGACAGCATAGAATTTGAGCATTTCCTAAAGTCAAGTGGTATTCGTTAAATAAGGACAGCTCCATACCAACCATCAGCGAATGGTGTGCCGGAAAGAGCAGTCCAAACTTTGAAGGCAGCCATAAAAAACAGCCTACAGCTTCATTTGATACCAAACTGTCCCGGTTCCTATTTGATTAGATGATCACCCCTCATGCAACTATAGGGATCGCTCCAGCAAAGTTCTAACTGGGGGAAAACTCCACAGCAGGTTAAATATGACATTTCTGGAAGGGAGGGCTAAGCTACATCAGCAATGCCACTGCCAGACACAAGACTCTGTTATGCAAGGGAGACAGTTTATTTTTAGATTTGATTAGATTCTCTACAGAATGGAAACAGGCCCTTTCGGCCCAACAAGTCCACACCAACACTCCGATGAGCAACCTATGCAGATCCATTCCCCTCACTAGAGCATCTAACACTACAGGCAATTTACCATGGCTAATTCACCTAACCTGCACATCTTTGGACTGTGGGAGGAAACCACAGCACCCAGAGGAAACCCACGCAGACACGGGGAGAATGTGCAAATTCCACACCGACAGTTGCCCAAGGCGGAAATTGAACTCGGGTCCCTGGCACCGTGAGGTAGCAGAGCTAACCACTGAGCCACCGTGACAAAGTTTGGTGGAGGAACCATGGAATTAGTGATGCATTTATAAATGGCATGATCTACATGAGGTCTGGTCCAGTGACACATAAGGTTCAGGTAGGTGTGGCCATCCTTAATAATGGTGCACATGGTGATGCAAATAAAATAGGTAACCAGAAGTCATTACATGTTTATGGACAATCAATAAATACAGTATAAAAATGGAACATATAAAATAATCATCTGGTAGCACACAATGTGAGAACTGCTGAAAAAGATATATTTTGTCGAAGCTTTTCAATTGCCCTCCTCACAGAACACATGCAATGTTAAAGGGACAGCAACATTTATCCTGTATGAGAAAAGGGTGCTGATTGGTTGGCAACTGGATTCTGATTGGTAGAGGGGTTGTTATGTAGAATACTACAGTTTAGGAACGACAGCTCATTGTCAAACTTTATTTAAATTTCAAACAAGGCAGTTTGAATCTAACTACTCAAAGCATTGACCCAGAAATGTACCAGACAATGTCTCCTGCCTATTTTGTCGCACAGAAACAGGTGCAGTGGGTGTGCATGTTCTGTCTGTGGCCATGGGGTCCTAAGCATTAATATTTGTAGCTATCAGTACACAAAGGTGCACCACTCCGAAAACCTGACAATCCTAAACTTGCCAGTATAATTCACTGCACACTCATGCAGTAAATTTTGTCCAATTGTGAAATGGCATGTAACGTGGAACATTATGCTCTGAGTTTTGCAAGTGCATACTATTCTGTGATGAGTGGCTAACCCTGACACCTCAAAGCCCTTCCGTCACCAACAAGACGCCAGCTAACCTGATAGAAAACTCCACTTGAATGGACAGGTACAGCTACAAAATATTCAAAGTTTTTTAGTGTCCAGAAGACAGCAGTCTACCAGATAAATTATGCATATTCTTTCTCTGTTTCGGTGAAATACAGAAGGTCCCATTTAATTATATATGCTGTATATTTCTGAAGAGGGAACCAAAATGGAGCTGCAATTGGGTTTGATAGATTTGTCAAATATTGTAAAGTGATTCCTGTTGTGTTGTGGACTTTGTTCTCTAAATATCTGGGTGGGCACAGACATCACCCCATTGAAGACCCTGAAACTGTTCTTCCGTCCTTACAATTTCCTGGAATTCTTCTGAACTGGCAACAACATCGCACTTCTGAGTTGTTTCTCTGTTCAGCAATCATGATGTTCTCTTCAATTGCTATACTGAGATAAGAAAGCACTTGCATTTGTGTAGTGCCTTTTGTGACCGAAACACCCAAATGCTTTTGAATTAAACACATTTGAAGTGTCATCATTGTTGTAATGTGGTGGACACAGCAGTCAATATGCGTACAGTGCTGGAGGAACTCACCAGGTCAGGTAGCATCTGTGGAGAGAATAAAAATGTTTCGAGTGCAGTCTGACTCTTCTTCAGAACTGAAAGCTGTGGGAATTATTTTACACATGCATCTGACAGAGGAACAGACCCAGTGCAAAAGAACAAGGGGTTGTTAATGGTGGAGAAAGAGAAAGAAATGTAAAATGGGCGCAAATGAAAATGTAAAAGGGGGAGAGAATGGGTTATCTCTATGAAGAGCAAAGTAAGTAAGGCACAAACAAGGCTGTGAGGATGGGAAGAGAATGCAAGAAAAATAGATAAGAAACATAATGTGGTTTGTATTGAATTCAATATTGAGACCGTGATGCTGTAAATTGCTGAAGCAGAAAATGAGATGTTGTGCCTGAAGCTTTCATAAGTTCCACAAGTCAAGTTGTGATGATGATCAAGTTATCTGTTTTAGTTAAAATGCTTATGGGATAAATGTTGGCCGAGACTCGAGACAGATTATGTGTGTTCTTCGAAGCCCTGTCAAACTCTCTGGCGAGAGAATCTAGAACTAGGGGTTATTGTTTGAAAATAAATAAAGTTTCTCCATTTCAGGCAGAGAGGGAGAATTTTTCCCCTCTCACAGAGTTGTGAAACTTTGGAACTCTCTTCTTCAAATGGTGACGGAGGTATTATTTTTAAATACTTTGAAGGCAGAGCTAGATAGCCTTGATGAGGAAAGAATCATTAGCTGCCATTTCCAGCAGGATGCCATCACCAGACAACTATTCCCCTGCCCTCCTCTCCCTTATCAGCTTTCCACAAGGACTGTTCCCCCCAGGACATCTTGACTCACTCCTCCTTCACTCCCAAGACCTCCCCACAGTCCCAGTGCACCTCCTTCTGCAACCGCAGATGGTGTAACAACTGCCAGCTTATTTTCACCCTCCTCAGTATCCAAGGGTCCAAGCACACTTTCCTGATGAAGCAGCACTTTCCCTGCACTTCAATCTAGTCTACTGTATTTCCTGCTCACAATGTGGTCTCCTCTACATTGGGGAAATGAAGACTAGACTGTGGGACTGCTTTGCAGAACACCTACATTCTGTCAGCAAAAGAGAGCCTGAGTTTCCAGTTGCCTGCCGTTCCAACACATCCCTATATTCCCTGGCCATCGTCTGTCTCAGGTTTGCTGCTGTGCTCCACTCAAGTTCAGCACAAGCTGGAAGAGCAGCACCTCATTTTCTGCTTGGGAATTCTACAGCCTTTTGGACTTTGTATTGAGTTCAACAACCATAAGGGTTGAGCACGCTTCCCCAAACCCCACATATCAGGTCTTTTAATCACATTGTCTGCTATGACACATTATCCATTTTTGTCACTAATAGTCCCCATTAACAGCTATTAACTCTCCTTGGTTGACTGTTATCTATTCCTTTGACTGTCCAACTGCTTTTCTCTCTCCTTGGGCTCTATCTCCACCGACTCTTCAATCCTTATCCCCTCCCCTCCATTTACATAAAAACCTTCTTCCTAGCTTCCATTAGCTCTGAAGAAGAGTCACTGGACCTAAAACGTTAATTGTGCATTCTCTGCCCAGATACTGCCAGACCTGCTGAGTTTTGCCAGCAATTTTTTTTTGTTCCAGTTTTCCAATATCTGCAGTTGTTTTATTATATTTACGGAGTGAAAATTTATCAGCATAGGTGGGAAAGTGGAATTGTGATTAAAATTGGATCAGGTGTAACCTTACAGAGTAGCGTAGCAAATTCAAATGGCGTTCCAGCCAAACTTAATTCATGTGTCTACCCGCAAGGGCAGACAATGCCTCAGTTTAACATCTCACCTGAAAAGCAACATTTCTCACAGTTCGACACTCCCTCAATACTGCATATAGGTTTCACCTAGATTTAGTGTTCACATTGCTGAAGTAGGACTTGAAACCAAAACCTTCTGTCTCAGAGATAGGGGTGCTGACTAAAGTAGATAAAGCCCATTACCTTCAAGGAATGGCCAACCTTTTGCTTTTCATTACTGAGGATTCCATTCAGAGAATGGAACTCAAAATGTCTCAAAACCCCTCACCCTTTGTTCGAATCACACGACTCACATCCAGAGAGATTGGACGAGTGTTCTCAATAAACAAATCTGGTAAGTCTCATTGCCATCCAACACAATTGCTTACAACCAACTGGATACAACATAACCATTAAAATCAAAGGATTGGTATGTATTCAAATAAAAATCTCAAAACAACATTTACAAAAATCCATTTATTGTAATTATTAATAAGGTGGCTAAAGTTATAACATGTTACGGCACAGAAAAACACATATGTCCCAACCAGTTGCTATCGACTCGAGCCTTCACCCACTTTATGTTATCTGAACATGTTATTGTTCCTGTTTATTCCCTTCTCCCTACAATCCTGTCTCATTTCTTCTTAAATGCATCTTTACTATAAATTTCAATCGGTCTCAGGCCGTGAGTTTCATGTTCTGACCAATCTGTGGAAAGTTACTTCTGAATTCCCTCGTGGCCTCTCGTTATGCTTTTCTCCACAATTGGACATGCTCCACTTGGATTCACTCTATCAAATCCTTTCACAATTTTAAAAGTCTCTTCTAGTTTTCAAGAAAGTGCAGACCTTGAAATGCATGCATTCCTGGTATCACCCTTGCAATATCTTTCCTGTACCCTTGCCTTTTGCTCCATCACCTTTTGATGATATAATGACCAGAACTATAAGTATGGTCTAACTAAGATTCAATACAGATTAACTACAATCTCCCTACTTTTTGATTCTATTCCTCTACAATTAAAACCTACTGCTAAATTTGCTATCTTTCATGCCCTTCCTCACCTACAACACAACCTTTAATAATTTATTTAGATGTACTCCAAGATTTTGATGTTCCTCCGACACCATAAGGCTCACATTTTCTGAGTGACAAATGAATTAAACCCTCTTCCTGCCAAATGGACAATCTCACATTTACCTGCGTTGAACTTTATTTCATGATTATTTGCCCACAATGCAAGTTGATTAATGTCCTCCTGTATTTTGTTGCAGACATCGCTTCATATTGACCATGACTCCCCCTCGCCCACAAATTTGTCATCCAAACATTTGGAAATTGTGTTTTATTTTATCCCAATGTCCAAATCAATAATATACATTTTGAACATCAATGCTCTCAACACTAATCTTTGTGGAATGCCACTTACTACCTTCTGCCACTCTGAATAACCACCATTACTCTCATTCTCTGTTTTACTCATGAGGTCAGCCAGTAATCCATTCTGCCAAATATTCTCTTGACTTCACATACCTTGACTGTTTTAATTAGTTAATGAAAGGGAACCTTAAATGAACTGCATTCAAGAAGATTCAAGAAGGCAGCTCACCCACCACCACCTTCTCCTGCGTAATTAGAAATGGGCAATAAATGCTGACCCAGCCTGAAAAGCTCCATATTTCTGAAGGAATACAGAAATCTGACTTGAGGCCCTTTGAAAGTCCAGATAACATTCATCTGCGACATTATTATTATCTACTTTCTTGGTCTCTCCTCAAAACAATTCAGTAAAATTGGCAAAACAAGAATTCTCCCTTTGAAATGGTTGCTCAACAGTGTTGGCCATTTTATTTTCCTAAGCTTTTGTTCTCAGCTTTATCGAAGAAAATCTGGTTTACTCCACAGTTTATGCGAGATTTATGTCCGTCTTTATTCTCATTTTAAGTATTTTTATCACTAAGTATGTAAGTTAGCTCACTGAGCTGGAAGGTTTCTTTTCAGTTGTTTCATCATCATAACTAGGTGACATCATCAGTGAGAGTCTCTGGTGAAGCGCCGGTGATGTGTCCCACATTTCTATTTATAGTTCTTGGTTTCTTAAGATGGGTGATGTCATTTCCGGTTGTTTTTTTCAAGGGAAGGTAGATGGGATCTAAATCGATGTGTTTATTAATGGAGTTCTGGTTAGAATGCCATGCCGCTCATCTGCTGAAAACCTTGCAAAACATAAGGATAGATAAGTCCCCTGGGCCAAACGGGATACACCCTAGGTTACTACAGGTAGTGAGGGAAGTGATTGCTGCACCTTTGGCAATGATCTTTGTGTCCTCACTGTCTCCTGGAGTAGTGCCAAATGATTGAAGTTTGGCAAATGTTATTACCTTGTTCAAGAAAGGGAATAGGGATAATCCTAGGAATTACAGACTAGTCAGTCTTACATCAGTGATGGGCACAATATTGGAGAAGTTTCAGAGAGACAGGATTTATGATTACTAGGAAAACCATGGTTTGATTAGAGATAGTCAGCGTGGCTTTGTAAGTGGCAGGTGATGCCTCACAAACGTTATTGAATTCTTTGAGGATGTGACAAAACATGTTGCTGAAGGTAGAGCAGTGGATGTGGTGTACATAGATTTTAAGAAGGCATTTGATAACTCTCCCCATGGTAGGCTCATACAGAAAGTAAGGAAACATGGAATGTACAGAAATCTGTCTGTCTGGATACAAAATTGGCTGGTCCATAGAAGACAGAGGGTGGTGGTAGAAAGTATTCAGCTTGAAGCTCGGTGACCAGTAGTGTTCTGCAAGGATCAATTCTGGGACCTCTGCTCTTTGTGACTTTTATAAATGATTTGAATGAGGAAGTGGAAGGGTGGGTTAGTAAGTTTGCCAATGACACGGAGGTTGGGAGAGTTGTGGATAGTGTGGAGAGCTCTTGTAGGTTGCAATAGGAAATTGACAGGATGCAGAACTGTGCTGAGAAGTGGCAGATGGTGTTCAACCTGTAAAAGTGGGAAGTGATTCGCTTTGGAAGGTTGAATTTGAATGCAGAATACAAGGTTAAAAGCAGAACTCTTGGCAGGGTAGAGGAATAAAGGAATCTGGGAGGCAATGTCCATAGAACCCTGAAAGTTGGCACCCAGATTGATAGGGTTGTTAAGAGGGCGCATGGTGTGTTGGCTTTCATTAGCCAGTAGGATTGAGTTTAAGAGCCGCGAGGTTATGCTGCAGCTCTACAGAGTGTTGGTTAGATCACACATGGAATATTGTGTTCAGTTCTAGTTGCCTTATCATAGGAAAGATGAGGAAACTTTAGAGAGAGTGTAGAGAAGATATACCAAGATGCTGCTTAGACTGGACGACATCTCTTCTGAAGAAAGGTTGAGGAAGCTGGGGATTTTCTCACTGGAGCGAAGAAGGATGAGAGGTGACTTGATAGAGGTGCACAAGTTGTTAAAGGCATAGGTAGAATGGATAGCCAGGGACTTTTTCAATGATGAAGGGACATAATTTTAAGGCAATTGGAGAAAGATTTAGTGAAGATGTCAGAGGTAGGTTCTTTACTCCAAGTGGTGGGTCCGTTGAATGCACTGGTACTAGAGTCAAATACATTGTGGACGTTTAAGTGACTCTTGGATAGACACATGGAAGTTAATACAATGAAGGAAATGCAGGTTAGCCTGACTTTAGAATAGGATAAAATGCTGGCACAATATCAAAGGCCGAAGGATCTCTACTGTGCTGTTCTCTTCTACGTTCAATGAAGTGGTGTCTTCCAATTTATCTACAAATATTACAAATGGGTTATATAATAGCTCAGTAAACCCAAATTATTGAGCTCGTGAGGCATCAGAGATGACAGCACATTCACGGCTTATTTGCTCTAGCAAAGATAGCCTGAAAGGGTTTCCCTTGATCTTGTTTTTGCTCCATATACACGTCAACAAATCCCGTGTCACGGAGAGTAGCCATGTACGGTTCAGGTGGCCATTTTGTATTCTTCAAGAATCCAGCAGCAACAAACTTCCTTAGAACTTCCAGGCTTAAGGTGGTGACCATCAGTCCCCCTGTCAAATAAAGGATAAATACTCAATTTTCTGTTAGGTTGTTTCTTGGGATTTAGGTGAAGAAGAATCTCAATACAAGACCTTCTAGTGAAAAAGCAACCACACCAGTGGAGTCAAAATGCTGTGAATTTTCCTAACTCACCTGGGCTTTTGTTCCCTGACCATCAAAAGTGGATGTGCCCTGAAACAAGGAGGGCCAATCAGAAGGCTTCCAACAAGGGAGGTGCAGCAAGTTGTAAGGGAAGGTAAGCAAAAGAGAGAGGGATTCAAGATGGAGATTCCTCTCTGCAAATGTGTCAAAATCTGATGGAAAAAAGATTCAGCAAACAGGCCACCAGTGATGAGTAGAAGATGGGGGAGGTTGGAGTCTCCTTCCAAGATGGCTCATGGCTGCTCCTGTACTCAGGGAGTAGGGGGAAGTGTCTGGGAGAGACCACCCTGGATTGCTGACCCATCGGATGACCACCTCCAGGCACCTAAACTGACTCCTGCTAGAAAGTTGCTTCCTTGAACTGGCTATTGTTAATGAGCTACCCACATGTGAAAGAGTGGCCCAGAGGCTGAATTGGCATGTCAGCAGCTATTGCCCTCATTCCCTCTGGGGTGGTGGGGTGGGGAGCAAATATTCTGCCTTCTGGTTTGATTATTAAACTCTGGAAGAATCAGGATTGTGATCAGAAGGGTGTGGGATGTTGGGGGTGGGAAGTACTCGCCTTTGGGCATGTGCCACCTGTTGTCTCTCCCTACCAGCTCACTGGAATAAGTTCACTATACATGTGCACACTGACACCTCAGAATTCAGGAGATTTCAATAAGTCAAGGAGCTTTCAACAGATTGCTACTGGTTCAGAAACCTGAGACATTCCTTCAGTGGAGCGCAGTATTTCAGCTCACAGTTTTAAATGATGATCATGGGTCAGCTTCTGGCAATCTTCATTCAGACACTGGAAGATCCCTGGGCAGGAGATTCCGATTCCCACCAAAAAAGGAGACCCTTTTTGGCACACTGCCACCCAGTAACTAAATGTTATCTCCTCAGTCAGGCAGACTTGGAAATAATTCCTGCTAATTACACCAACTTCCAGCTGCATGTGGTATGAAGAAGTTATGAAAAATCGAATGAGAGTAGATCCAAAGTATTCAAAATCACAATGGGTCTGGTCAGAGTAAACAGGGAGAAAAAGGTTTCCATTTGTGAAAAGATCGAGAATGAGATGGCACCAATTGAAAGCAGTTGGTAAAAGAAGCAAAAATGACACAAGTATAAACATTTTCCGTACAACAAGTAGTTAGTGTCTGGGTCAGAGTCTGAGAGTGCAGTGGACTTATACCAAGGCGTTCAAAACAAAAATGGGACAGTCACTGGAAAGGTAGAGTGTGCAGGGTTAAAGGGAGGAGGCAAGAGAGGAGCACAAAATAAAATGTTCATTTGGAGGGTGAGTGAAATGGGCTGAATAGCCTCCTATTGTGCTGTAATAATCTGAGAGGTCCCGACATTTGCTTTAACCAGGTATCACCTGAACAGGTTGTCATGGAAGCATGTTGTTCAAAACACAAAGAAAGCTGCAGGGAGTGCTGCCAGGGCTGCACAGTTTACAGCACATTGGTCTGAATATTCCCGAGAGTGGCACCCACTGTCAGGATTTTCTCTTCCATTAATACTGGGCTCTGTATATCTAGCTGGGAATCCTGATCCCAGCTCCACAGACATGTAAGGCGTAGCTGAAATGAACACAGTTCCACACAACCCCCACCCTATAGGGTGGGATAGTCAAGGAAGGAGTCAAACCATGTCCCATTTTTTCTGCAGTCAGTTGCTATGGTCTGAGTGTGGGTTTAATTCCTGCAAAGGCTGAGGATACCACAAAGGACACTCCTCTCATTCCCTCTCCTCCCCGAGGCATAGTGACAACGATGTTCTGATTGGTTCCCCACCAGATAACCATGCCGTGTGTGGGGAACAGAACCACCTGGCCAGCAAAGAGAAAGCATCAAAAAAATCTCACGGTCTCTCTCACCTGCATGAAGATATTAGAAAGTTCCAAATAATAGCTAGCGGCTTCCATATACCTTTATGTGTGAATCCCCTGTTAAAGAAGGAATAAAATATCTTCAAAAACAGTGAAAGGGCAAATTCCAGTAATAGTGGGGTTTGATTTCCAGCAAACTACCCCGGTCAGTCATGACAATGGGCACAGGCCTTACAGGCTGAGGTCTCCCTTCTCTAAGTATTGTAGATACTGTACTAGTGAATGTATACTGTAACTATTGACTGATTCTATAATTCTTGGACTTGTCTTGGACTTCTAAAAACTCTCCTGTCTCTCTCGGAAAATCTGTGACTGCTGGTCAAGGTGGTGAGGGGGTGATCTGGATGGAAAAGGGATGTTGCAGAAGCCTCACTATAAACAATGCTTCAGTCCCTGATTGTTCTACACAAAGCACACAAGTGGTCAGGGCCATGTTTAGCTATTATAGTCTCTCTCAATGTTCATTTTATCAGCGTTTGACAACCAGGATAATTAGTGACATGTCAATCAGTGCAGATTAGTTAATATGTGACCCCACCATTCCATCCAGACTGCACCATTTCCCTTGAGGTTTAGGATTTTTCAGAATTGACCAGCACAACACTCTACCTGGTTTCATAACTCGGTAAATCTCTCTGCATCCAGATTGCAGATCAGGCCAGAAGTAATAACAGTTGCAGTGAAATACTCTGTCCACCACGTTGTCTTCCAGAGGGATATGTTCCACACTGCCGTGAAACAATGTCACCTTGCCGGTCTGAATATCAGGCTGCACCCTCCTGCTGGCTTCACGGTACATGTATTCAGAGTAATCCAGCCCATAGAGCTTGCCCTTCGGCAGCATAAGGCGTTTAGCAGCTTCCTGCAGACCGAGCCCTGGTCCAAAGCCCAGTTCCAGCACCACACTCTCAGGCTGAATGTCACACAGTTTGACAGCATTCACCTCCAACAATCTATTCCTCCTCTCGAAGAACTTTTTCAACATCCACCCCCAGGGGCCTTGCGTTGGTTTGCCCAGTTGTTTGGTGAGGTGATCGAACAGCATTGCTGGTGCTCACAGAGCTGTGAAAACTTCCCCTTCCTGTTGCACACCGTGGAGCCTCAGCCTTGCTGGATGATTGACAGCTTGGATGACCATACACTGAGATCCCAGCATCAGTTTACAAACAGACTGAGCCAGTCAGCTGGGCTGAGAGTGTGGACGTTAAGCTGTTGTTGTTCAGTGACAGTGCTGAGCAAACAGACTGAAAGCAGCCAGAGCACAGCGAGACTCAGGGAAAGGGGCGGGGGGGGGTGGATATTCTGAGCAGCTCTGCTCCAACTCCTGGGCAGCTCAGCATCTCTACTAGAGTTAAACATTGTTCTCACTGCAGCTCACAACAACAGAACGCAGACTGGTTCCCGTACAGTAAAGGGCCTGATACAAGGCAACAAGCAAAACAACCATTTCCAACATTCCTATGTCTTGTAGCTATGAGCAGTAAACAAAACCTTAACGTGCTGGAGAGGGAGGTGACCATGCATTTTCTTTTTATTTACTCTCGGGATGTGAACATTATTGGCTGGCCAGTATTTATCGACCATCCCTCGTTGCCCTTGAACTGACCATATTTCTGTGGCTCTGGAGTCACACGGAGGCCAGTTTACGTACGGACAGCAGATTTGCCTCCCAGAAAGTCATTCGTGAGCAGAATGGGATTTTCTTACAATCAGCAACGGTTTTATTATCATCAGCTGTTTCATAACTCCAGATTTTTCAAATTGAATGTAAATTTCACCAGCTGCCGTGGCAGGATTTGAACACACATCCCCAGAACATTAGCTGAGCTTCACGATTAATAGTCTAACAACTCAGCCATCACCTCCCCAGATAGGGCAGAGAGCACTCAGCATTGTATAGTAAATTCACTGAATGGTTAAACACAGGAGACAATAGCTTGGCCTGTTCTATCTGTTCTGTCTCTCTGAAGGATCAATTCACTCAGTGTTTTCTCCTTTTCTCTGTTAATCATGATGTCATTTCTCTTTGAAGGTCTTACTCGGCACTGTCCCAATCCCACACTCATGCAATTCTTTCCAGATTCCGACCAGTCTCTGAGGATAAAGTTGCTCCTCATATCACCATCATTTCTTGCTCAGGTTACTTTCAATCTGGGTCCTCTTTGTCCCTCCAGAAATGGGAAGTTTCTTCCTGTCCACTCTGTCCAAACATTACTATTTTGAACATTTTGACCAAATCTCTGCTCAACCTTGTATTCACCAAGGAGACCAGTTCCAAAATCTCCAATGTACCCACTAAACTGAAGTTCCTCATCCCTGGAAAAGACCGAGAATGTGAGGGCACCAATAGAAAGTAGTTGGCAAAAGAAGAAAAGATGAGATGAGACACCATGCCACAAGTGGTTCGGGTCTGGGTCACAGTGTTTGAGAGTATGGTGGAGGCAGTTGCTGGAAAAGGTAGTGTGTGCAGGGATAGAGGGCGAAGGTGAGAGAGGTGCAGGAGGTAGAATGCTCATTTGAAGGCCAGTGCAATGGACCGAACGGCCTCATTTATATGCCACAATTCTCTTTTACCAGGAAATCACCTGATCAAGGCTGTCTGTCCAGCATGCACTTCAAAAACAAAACTGCTGCAGGCCGTGCTGCCAGGGCCCCACAGTTAATTTTAATACAGAAGATTCAGGAAGGAATTGGAAAAGAACACAGAGACAGAAACAGAATAGGAGGTGAGATAGCGTAAAGACCCTCATCCTTTTATATCCTTTAGTTTTGGACTCTGGACTAAAAAGGAAAAAAACTGCTTGAAACCAAGGAGACAGTGCAGAGGTAGTTTAAAAATCCAATTTTCTGGCATGGATTGTATATTCTGTGTGATGTTGGAACATTGAGAGCTAAAGCAGACATCACAGAGCAAATGAGTTCTAAATGAAAGCAAACATTTTTTGACAACAATGTTCTAGTTGGTTCCTGAACAGATAACCATGCCTTGTGTGAGAAACACAACCACCTTCCATCAAAACATCTCACTGTCTCTCTCTTTGCCCTGTGTGAAAGCACTAGAAAGTTCCCAGTAATAGCGAGCTGGCTTCCACAAACCTTTATGTGTAAATCCCCTGTTAAAGAAGGAATAAAATATCTTCAAAAACAGTGAAGATGAACAGCATCAGTGTGCAAACAAACATGTGTCAGCAAGAAATGGAGAGGAGGAGAAAGAAAGTAACTCATCTACATCCTGTGGTCCAGACTGGTGCTAACCAACTGTATTTCCTTGGAATTTATTTTTGTCTTTTTTCATCTTTAATATCCATGTCTTGTCGGTCTTTGGGTGTCTGTTTGTGAAGAGGGCAAGAAGGGTCAGACTCTGAACTGTAGAGTTGTAAGATGACAATTACCATTGGTTAAAGACAATTTGTTTGTAACAATCTTGTTAATCACTGAAATCAGGTGAGAGTTTTGTTTTAACCTAAGTTTGTCAGTCAGATAAACTGGAACTTTGGATAATTTGATTAAATCTGTGCATATTTGTGATGATTCCAGTCATAGTGGGGTTTGATTTCAAGCGCAGTACTCCAGCGAGTCATGACAATGGGCACAGACATTCCAGGCTGAAGTCCTCTTTCTCCAAGTATAGTAGATACTGTCCTATTGAATGTATACTGTAACTATTGACTGATTCTATAATTGTTGGACATATCTTGGATTTTTAAAAACTCTCCTGCCTCTCTAGGAAAATCTGTGACTGCTGGTCATTATGGTGAGGGGGTGATCTGGATGGAAAAGGGGTGTTGCAGAAGCCTCACTATAAACAATGCTTCAGTCCCTGATTGTTCTACACAAAGCACACAAGTGGTCAGGGCCATGTTTAACTATTGTAGTCTCTCTAAATGTTCATTTCATCAGCGTTTGACAATGAGGATAACCAGTAACATAGGGGAAAGTGAGGACTGTAGATGCTGGAGATCAGTGACATGTCAATCAGGGGTAGACGAGAACATCCCTGTCATGATAGTTGACTTCGCCATTCCATCCAGACTGAACCATTTCCCTTGAGGTTTAAGGTTTTTCAGAATTGACCAGCACAACACTCTACCTGGTTTCATAACTCGGTAAATCTCTCTGCATCCAGATTGCAGATCAGGCCAGAAGTAATAACAGTTGCAGTGAAATACTTTGTCCACCACGTTGTCTTCCAGAGGGATATGTTCCACACTGCCGTGAAACAATGTCACCTTGCCGGTCTGAATATCAGGCTGCAACCTTCTGCTGGCTACACGGTACATGTATTCAGAGTAATCCAGCCCATAGAGCTTGCCCTTCGGCAGCATAAGGCGTTTAGCAGCTTCCTGCAGATCGAACCCTGGTCCAAAGCCCAGTTCCAGCACCACACTCTCAGGCTGAATGTCACACAGTGTGACAGCATTCACTTCCATCAATTTACCCTTCCCCTCTAAAAACTTTTTCACCATCCAACCCCAGGGGCCCTGCCTCGGTTTGCCCAGTTGTTTGGTGAGGTGATCGAACAGCATTGCTGGTGCTCACAGAGCTGTGAAAAGTTCCCCTTCCTGTTACAGAGGAACATCCACCTTGCTGGATGACTGACAGCTCGGCTGACTATACACTGCAATATCAGCATCAGTTTACAAACGGATTGAGCTGTTGTTGTTCTGTGACAGGCATGATTTGGAGCAGTCTGATCTTTAATATTGTGACTGTGACAGTGCTGAGTAAACAGACTGAAAGCAGCTGGAGCACAGTGAGGTGCCGAGAAATAGGGAATGACGCTCAGAGGAGCTCTGTTCCAACTCCTGGGCTGCTCAGGATCTCTATCACAGAGTAACATCTTACTGTCACTGCAGCCTACAGCAACATACGAACATAAAAATTAGTAAAATCATGGCTGATCTTTTCGTGGCCTCAGCTCCACTAACCCACCCTCTCACCATAACTTTTTAATTCCTTTACTGTTCAAAAGATGATCTGTCTTTGCTTTAAAAACATTTATTGAAGAAACCTCTACCACTTCAATGGGGGCAGGGAATTCTATAGGTTCACAACCCTCTGGGTGAAGAAATCCTTTCCCAATTCAATCCTAAATCTGCTCCCCCTAATTTTGAGGCTTTGCCCTCTTGTCCTAGTTTCACCTGTCAGTAGAAACATCCTCTCTGCTTCTATCGTATCTATTCCCTTCACAATTTTATATGTTTCTATAAGACACCCCTCCCACCCCCCCCCCCCCCCCCCCCCCATTCTTCTAAATCTAAATCTTCTATTCCCAGTCTACCCAGTCCCTCCTTATAAGTCAAACCACCCCCCTTTATCTCTGGAATCATTCAAGTGAACCTCCTCTGCACCCCCTCTAATGCCAATACATCCTGTCTCAAGTAAGGAGACGAAAACTGCATGCAATACTCCAGGTGTGGCCTCACCAGCACCCTACTGAGGACAATCCCCGTATCCACGGAATTGCTTTCAGTGGTTTCGGGTGCCCGCTGTATCTCGCGGCCCAAGTATATTATAGGGAACCTTCAGGAACCAGGGACCAGGGGGCTGCTGGGAAGGTAAATTTCCCATTTCGCGTTCCGCGGTAGGTCTTGGAATATATTCCGCCCCTGTGGATAAGGGAGTTGGGGAGGTGTAGCTACTGTATAGCTGCACATAACAACTATGGAATGCCACATTTGCTGTTTACCAATCTGCTGGAACTGTCCTAGAGTCCAGCAAATTTGGGAAAATTACCAAAAGTGCATTTGCTATTTCTCTCGCCATCTCTTTTAGCATCCTGGGATGCATTCCATCAGGGCCAGGAGACTTGTCTACCCTTAGCTCCATTAGCTTGCCCAACACTCCCTCTTCCATGATAATGATTGTTATTAGGTCCTTACCTACCTTTGTCTCTTTGTTAATTACTGGCATGTTATTAGTGTCCTCTACTGTGAAAACCAACAGAACATCCTTATTAAATGCCTCGGTCATTTCCTCATATGCCATCATTAATTCTCCGTTTTATTTCCCTAAAGGACTAATGTTTGATATATTTATAGATAAAGTTTGCTATCTGTCTTTAGATAGTTGTTTTCTCATTATCTACCTTACCTCTCTTTATAGCTCTTTTTGTGGCTTTCTGTTGACCTTTAAAGCTTTCCTAATCTTCTAGTTTCCTGCTGATGTCTTCTCTTTCAATTTGATAGCCTCCCTAATTTCCTGACACATCCATGGCTGATTACCCCCTTTCCTACATTCGTTCATTTTCACTGGTATATACTTCTGCTGAGCACTTTGGAAAATTGCTTGGAAAGTCCTCCACTCTTCAACAACTGTCCCAACATAAAGTCTTTGCTTCCAGTCTACTTTAGCTAACTTTTCCCTCATCTTAATGTAGACTCCGTTATTTAAGCACAGGGACCTGGTATTGGATTTTATCTTCGCAGTTTCCATCTATATTCTAAATTCAACCATACTGTGATCGCTCCTTCCAAGAGGATCCCTAACGATGACACCATGAATTATTCCTGTCTCATTACACAAGACCTGATCAAGGATAGCTTGCTCCCTTGTTAGTTCCATTCCATGCTGCTCAAGAAAATTATTGGGGATACATTCAACAGAGACTGGTTCCCGCACCATAAAGAACCTGATACAAGGCAACAAGCAAAACAAATATTTCCAACATTCTCATGCCTTACATGGACATGAAGTAAATCAAACTTTAATATATTGCAGAGGGAGGTGACCATGCTTTCTTTTTTAATTCAATGGTGGGACATTGTTGGCTGGCCAGTATTTATTGACCATCCCCAGTTGTCCTTGAACTGAGCACAATTCAGAGGGCACTTGAGAGTCAACCACATTGCCATGGCTCTGGAGTCACATGTAGGCCAGACCAGGTATGATTGGTGAATTTCCCTCCCTGAAGGACATTCATGCCCCAGATGGGGTTGTATTCCAACAATCGACACCACCAGGTGTGGCTTGGCAGCAGCATTACTGATCGAGTTAGTCAGGTCCTAAAGGGCACAGCTGCTAGACTGGGTCTGCAGCAAGTCGTGAGGGAACCAACAAGAGGGAAAAAATATACTTTACCTCATCATTACCAATCTGCCAGTTGCAGTTGCATCTGTCCATGACAGTTTCAGCATTGTCATCAGTAGATTCATAATTCCAGATTTTAGAGGTTTAACTGAAATTCCTACCATGGCAAGATTTGAACCCACATCCCCAGAATATTAGCTGAGTTTCTTGATTAATAGTCAAGCAATAATACCACTAGACTACAGCTCTCAGAAGTATATAGTAAAATCACTGAGTGGTTAAACACAGTAGACAATCACTCAGCCAGTTCTATCTGTTCTAACTCTCTGAAGGATCGATTCACCCAGTGCCTTCCTCCTCTTCCTCTGCTAATATCATGTCACAATGTCATTTCTCTTTGAAGGACTTACTTGACAGTGTCTCAATCCCACGCTCAGGCACTGCTTTCCAGATCCTGACCACTCTCTGAGGATAAAGGTTCTCCTCATATCACCATCACTTGTTTCACAGGTTACTTCCAATCTGGGTCGTCTGGGTCTTGGTACCTCCAGAAATGGGAACAGTTTCTTCCTGTCCACTCTGCCCAAACACAATTATTTTGAACGTTTATATCAAATCTCTGCTCAACCTGTATTCACTGAGGCCAGTTCTAAATTCTCCAATCTACCCACAGAACTGAAGTTCCTCATCCCTGGAAAAGATCGAGAACCGAGAATGGGAGGGCACCAACAGAAAATAGTTGGCAAAATAAGAAACAAATGAGATAAGAAACCATGCAGCGATGGTTTAGGGTCTGGGTGACAGTGTCTGAAAGTGTGTGTGTGTGTGTGTGTGTGTGTGTGTGTGTGTGGGTGTCGGGGGAGGAGGGCAGTTTCAGCCAAGACTTTCAAAAGGAAATTGAGACAGTTGCTGGAAAAGGCAGAGTGTGCAGGGGATGAAGCACTGAGGATAGTGAGGCCACAAAATGTACTCTGGGTGGGAGATTTTAATGCTCACCACCAGGTGTGGCTTGGCAGCAGTACTACTCATCGAGTTAGTCAGGTCCTAAACGGCATAGTTGCTAGACTGGGTCTGCGGCAGGTAGTGAGGGGACCAACAAGAGGGAAAAAAACACACTTTACCTCATCGTTACCAATCTGCCAGTTGCAGATGCATCTGTCCATGACAGTTTCAGCAAGAATGACCACCGCAAAGTCCTTACGGGGACAAAGTACCAGCTTCACATTGAGAATAACATCCATCATGTTGTGTGGCACTGACACCACGCTAAATTGGACAGACTTCAAACAGATCTAGCAACTCAAGTCTGGGCATCCATGAGATTCTATGGGCCATTAACAGCAGCAGAATTCTACTCCAGCACAAGCTGTAACTTCATGGCCCAGGTCAACCCCCCCACTCAATCATTAGCATCAAACCAGGGATCAACCCTGGTTCAACGGTGAATCCAGGAGTGCATGCCAGGAGCAGCACCAGACACACCTGAAAATGAAGTGTCAACCTGATAAAGCCACCAAACAGGATTACTTGCTCGCCAAACAGCACAAGCAGCAAGTGATAGAGCTAAGCGAGCCCATATCCAATGGATCAGAACTAAGCTCTTCAGTCCTGCCACATCAAGTAGTGAATGGTGGTGGACGATTAAACAACTTACTAGAGGAGGAAGAGAATGATGGAAGAGTCCAGCACATCAGTGCAAAGAATAAAGTAAAGCTTTCAAAGCAATCTTCAGCCAGAAGTACCAAGTGAGAAGATCGTCAGGGTCTATCATCCCTCCATTACAGACATTTACACCACACACTGCATCCAAAAGGCTAACAGCACACAACCCCTCACTCAAACTCTTCTCCCTCCTGCCATCTGGCAGAAGATACCAGAGCATTTGGTCACTCTGTGGCCAAACTATGCAACAGTTTCTTCCCCCAAGTCATCAGGTCCCTTAACACAGTATGATCGGATTCCTGAAAATGTGTTGCTGGAAAAGCGCAGCAGGTCAGGCAGCATCCAAGGAACAGGAAATTCGATGTTTCGGGCACAAGCCCTTCTTCAGGAATTCCTGATGCAGGGCTTGTGCCCGAAACGTCGAATTTCCTGTTCCTTGGATGTTGCCTGACCTGCTGCGCTTTTCCAGCAACACATTTTCAGCTCTGATCTCCAGCATCTGCAGACCTCACTTTTTACTCGAAAATTATGATCGGTCTCCTTCCCATCTGAAATCGCACTTTGAATTGCTGCTAGTAAAATGTCTATGATTGATCATTCTTCTACTACACTGGAACTTGCATGTTTTGCACTTCTTATGCACTTTGTGCCGTGTATGATTGTGTAGTTTGTGCTGTTCATGTAGCACCCTCGGTCCTTGAGGAACACTGTCTCCTTTTTACTGTATCAGTTGTATATGGTACAACTCAAGTGGATGATCCATTTCAGCCGACTCCAGTGGTCCCCAGCATTACAGATACCATTCTTCAGCCAATTCAATTCACTCCATGTGATATTAAGAAATAATTGGAGCCACTGGATACTGCAAAAGGTACGGGCCCTGACAACATTCCAGCAATAGTCCTGAAGACTTGTGCTCCAGAACTTGCCGCTCCTCTGGCCAAGCTGTTCCAGTACAGTTAGTATCTACTCGACAACATGGAAAATTACCCAAGTATGTCCCGTACAAAAAAGCAGGATAACTCTAACCTGGCCAGTTACCGCCCAATCAGTCTACTCTCCATCATCTGTAAAGTCATAGAAGGTGTCAACAGTGCCATCAAGCAGCACCTGCTCAGCAATAATCTGCTCAGGGATGCCCAGTTTGGGTTTTGCCAGGGCCACTCCTGACCTTATTACAGCCTTGGTTCAAACATGGACAAAAGAGCTGAATTGAAGAGTGACAGCCCTTGATATCAAGGCTGCATTTGACTGAGTGGCATCAAGGAGCCCTAGCAGAACTGGAACCAATGGATATCAGGAGGCAAACTCTCAGATAGTTAGAGTCACACCTGACACAAAGGAAGGTGGTTCTGGATGTTGGAGGTTAGCCATCTCAACTCTTGCACATTTCTGCAGGAGTTCCTCAGGATAGTGTCCTCGGCCCAACCATCTTCAGCTGATTCATCGATGACCTTCCTTCCATCACAAGGTCAAAAGTAGGAAGATTCACCAATGATTGCACCATGTTCAGCACCATTCACAACTCCTCAGACATTGAAGCAGTTTGTGTCCAAATACAAGAAGACCCGGGCAATGTCCAGGCTTGGGCTGACAAAAAGCAAGTAATATTTGCGCCACACAAACATCAGTCTATGATCCCCACCAAGAAGAGCCAAACTAACCATCATCTCTTGACATTCAATGGTATTACCATTAGAGTCCCCCACTATTAACATTCTGGGAGTTATTATTGATCAGAAAGTCAACTGGACTCACCGCATAAATGCAGTGACTACAACAGCAGGTCAGAGGTTGGGAATTCTGCAGCAAGTAATTCACTTCCTGACTGCTCAAATCCTGTCTACTATCTACAAGGCACAAGGCAGGAGTGTGAGGGAACACTCCCCACTTGTCTGGATGAGTCCAGCTCCAACAACACTCAAGAAGCTTGACACCACCCAGGACAAAGCAACCCACTTCCTTCACTACTGTTGCTCAGTAGCAAGCAGTGTGTACTATTTACAAGATGTCCTGTAGAAATTCACCAACCTTCCAAACCCACTAATACTTCCATCTAGAAGGACAATGGGATCACCACCACCTTCAAGATCCCCTCCAAGCCACTCACATTCCCGACAGCTGGAAATAAATCAGTGTTCTTTCATTGGCACTGGGTCAAAATCCTGGAACTCTCTCCCTAATGGCATTGTGGCTCAACCCACAGCAGGTGGACTGCAACATTTCAGGAAGGCAGCTCACCACCATCTTCTCAAGGGCAACTGGGGACGGGCAATATATGGTGGAAGCCTGCGACACCTCCATACCACAAAATGAATAAATGGTAAAAAATACTCAAATTGGCTCCTGACCAGGTGACTGTAGCTTGTGTGGAGAACATAACCACAAAGAGAAAGCATCAAAAAATCTCACTGTCTCTTTCTTTCTGGTGTGTGAAGGTACTAGAAAGTTCCCATAATATCTCGTAATCTTCCACTCATGCTTCTACATGAATCCACTGTGTGAAGGAGGAGGAGGGGCTTGGAATGTGGGACACCGCCAGTTCAGAGGAAAGGTCACTCAACTTGAGATGTTAACTCTGATTCCTCTCCACAGATGCTGTCGTGGAGAGATTGTAAAAATTATGATGGTATTACAGTGCGAGATACATCTGGAATTATCGTTGATATAATGAGGACAAAATGGAATTCACCCAGATTTCTGGGAGTTGAAGCTAGTGCGCCCTCTGGGTTGTGCATCACATGTACAGAGTTGAGTATTGCAGTGCGATAGCTGCCTGTACTGTAGCTGCCACTATCCTCTAGAATGTAAAAACCAACCGAACTGCAGATGCTGTAAATCAGAAACAGTTCTGAGGAAGGTTCACTTAATGGGAAATGGTAACTCTGATATCTCTCCATAGATGCTGCTAGACATGCTGAGCTTTTCCAGCAATTTGTTTTTATTTTTGACTTAGAGCATCTGCAGTTCTTTCAGTTTTTACGAATTTCTTCGAAATCATTGTACTTAAATTAGCTTCAATCAACAGGCATAAGTTAGCAGCAAAGGTTTCTTTTAAATAACTAACATATTCCAACACGTAAAAATCCATCACCCTAAACACTCCTTCCACTGGGTGCTGAGGTCACAGCTAATGGGTTTCCATCACATTTCCAAGAAGCTGCACAATATTAATCAGGCAGTTACTACCCTTTTAGCACCACAAGACATAGGCCATTCAGCTCATTGAGTTTATTCTCCCATTCAATGGGATCATGCCTGATCTGATAATCCTCAACTCCAGTTTCCTACCATTTCCCCAAACCCTTGGTTTTCTGAATAACCAAAAATCTGCCTGAAATTCCACAGATTCACAACTCTCTGAAAGACTAGAAATAATCATCAATCATTCTCACCAATCAGTGTCATTCCTAGCGCTTGTATCATGCTGTGGTTCTTGATGTCACTCTACAGCTCGTCTCACTGCAGGTCAGCCTCTTGATTAATGCCATTTTTCACTTGGCCACCTCTCACTCTGGACAGTTTACCTCTTACAGTAAAACCTAATTAAAGCAACTCTGTCCCCCTTTGCACCAAATTCTTCTTTTTATACATATTTTGATTAAGTAAGAAGATTTTTAACATTTTTGACAAAATTACAAAACAAATGCAAACTATTGTAGTATATTTACAATATAACAACAACACAAATATAAAATTAAACACAAAACCTAATTATTAATCTATTCTACAAACGGCCAAAACATAAAACAGGATATCATACATTACTAACAATACACAAAAAGGGAGATAAATAACTAGATACATCCTCAAAATAGATTTATATCAAGTCATAACAAAACCCATATTTATACAGAATTCCTCCTCCCCGGGGCCCCTGAACTAGCTGGAACCATGACCATGGCTAAGCAAAAGCCCTGGACAATATGGTCAAAATATCTGTGTCAGTATAGTTCAAAAAGGGCTGCCATGTTCTGTCAAATAATTCCCATTTGTGGTGCACCATATTCATAAGGAAGTCAAGGGGAATATATTCCACGACTATCCTGTGCCAATTTAAAAGTCCCGGGGGACCTTCGGATATCCAATTCACTAAAATATTTTTCCTTGCACAAAAGGAAAGGATAGTAAATCACTTTCTCCCATATACGTACAGAGAGGGAAAATTTGGGGAGCCTAAAAGTAGGAACACTGAATCCACTCCAATCTCCGTACCCAAAATCTTTGTCAAGGCATTCGCTCCTCTGTCCCAATACCTGTGGATCTTACGGCATGTCCACAGACAATGCGTGAGAGTGCCCACTTGGATTTTGCATTTGGGACACACTGGGGATGCTCCTGCCTTGAACTTTGTGAGTCGTTCAGGTGCCGTGTGAGCCCTGGAAAGCCTCTTCGATTGAGTAGCCTGAGTTTTGTTACAGATAGAGATCTTCCTGGCATTTTCCCAGACATCCTCCCACATTAGCTCTAAAGAAATTTCTAACCCTGATTCATGATTCCAGGTTTTATACAACCGTTCCATGTCCATCGATACCTTATTGCATCGTGAGTGGGAGAGAGCACTGACCGAGGGTGGCCCCTTCGGCCATAGCACTCTCCTTTTATTTTCCGATTGATAAGGATTGACTATCAGTGTGGTCTTCTTTTGTGTAAAGTCTTGTATTTGAAAATACAGAAAGGGGTCCTTGCTGGGCAGTCCAAACCTCTGGTGCAGCTGCTCGAAGGACATCATAACCTCCCCCACGAACAAGTCTCCAAACAGGAGATACCACTGGTATCCCAAATTTTGAATGTAGCATCAGCCAACCCTGGCTAAAATCCCAATATTCCCACAATGGGAAGTCCTCCCATTACTTGTGGGTGCTGCAGCTTTTCTAATTTTCTAATGGGCAGCACGGTGGCACAGTGGTTAGCACTGCTGCCTCACAGCGCCTGAGACCCGGGTTCAATTCCCGACTCAGGCGACTGACTGTGTGGAGTTTGCACGTTCTCCCCGTGTCTGCGTGGGTTTCCTCTGGGTGCTCCGGTTTCCTCCCACAGTCCAAAGATGTGCGGGCCAGGTGAATTGGCCATGCTAAATTGCCCATGGTGTTAGGTAAGGGGTAAATGTAGAAGTGTGGGTGGGTTGCGCTTCGGCGGGTCGGTGTGGACTTGTTGGGCCGAAGGGCCTGTTTCCACACTGTAAGTAATCTAATCTAATTTGATAAGGGGCCATCGATGATTCCAAATAAAGGAGCCGTGCCAGCCGTAAAGCTTACGGAACGCCTGTCTCAGCAGCATCAAGGGGAGCATCCTGATAGGGTATAAAAGACCAGGTAAGATATTCATCTTAACTAAAGCTACTCTGCCTAGCCAGGATATTGGGAGATCTTCCCAGCGTTGAAAGTCCTGCCTTATTTTCTCTAAGAAGTGTGTATAATTGGCTTTGTATAGCTGACCAAATACCAGGGTAATAAAAGTTCCAAAGTATAGAAAACCTTCTAGTGACCACCGAAAGGGGAAACAAGATCCGTCCGGAAAAATTGGATATGCTGGCAAGGCCTCCCAACGGCATGGCCTCCGATTTCAGGAAATTGATTTTATAACCTGAGAACATACCAAATAAATTGACCACTTGAATTAAGCGGGGCACAGATGTCCAAGGATCACTTAAGAAAAGGAAGACGTCATCCACATAGACAGTAATTTTATGCTTGCCCGATCCAACGCTCGGAGCTGTTGTATTCGGGTCAGTTCGTATCGGTTTCGCTAGTGGTTCAATCACTAGTGGAAATAAGAATGGTGACAGCCTCTGCCAATGTTAAAGCTATCCGAACTTAAACAGCTGGTGATCACCGCTGCTTTGGGATCATTAAATAACACTGAAACCCATTTAGTAAAGACCTCTCCGACCCCACATTGTCCCTGCGTATGGAAATGATATGACCATTCTACCCAATCGAATGCCTTCTCTGCATCGAGGGAGACAACTAATCCCGGTATCACCCCCTGCTGGCAGGCTTGTATCATATATAACACTCTTCTCATGTTATTAGTTGACCTGTGACCCTTTATAAACCCTGTCTGATCCTCTTTTATAATGAATGTAAAACCCTCTCCAGTCTTAATGTGAGCATTTTTGAGAGAATTTTAAGATCCATTTTTAACAAGGATATGGGTCTATATGAAGAGCAGTCTTCTGGGGCCTTTCCCTTCTTAAGAATGAGAGAGATATTTGCTTCTCTCAATGAAGGCAGGAGGCAGCCCTGACTATGTGAATACTTATACATATTTATGTGTGGCCCGGTCAGTTCCCCTATAAATTCTTTATAGACCTCAGCCTGGGATCCATCTGGTCCAGGCGCTTTGCCTGAAGCTGCCCAGCCACCTCCTGTACTTCCTGGGTTGTCAGGGGGACATTCAAGAGCGACACCTGCTCCGAGGTTAGGCCCAGGAGGGCCAGATTTTTAAAGAAAGACTCCATCTTCCTAGTTCTATCCTCACAGTCCTGCGACTTATACAATTCAAAATGGAACTTTCTAAAGGCTGTATTAATCTTTTTATGATTACAAGTCAGGGTACCAGCACTCTCTCTGATAAACGTAATGTCTTGGGGAGCCTTTTCCTTTCTGGCAAGGTGCGCTAGGTACCTGCCAGGCTTGTCACCACATTCAAATAATCTCTGCTTCACAAATAATATCTCAATCTTTGCTGTTTGAGTAACTGTGGTATTCAAGGCTGCCCTAAGTGCTGTGATTCTCTGTAGCTGAGAAATGGAGGGCCTATCAGCATACGCAGTTATAGCTGCCTTCAGGCCAGCTTCCAGCAGACCCTGTTGCTCTCCCTTTTGTCTTTTCCGGGTCACAGAATATGAAATAACCAAGCCTTGCGCGTATGCCTTCGTGGTCTCCTCCATCGTCAAAGGGGTACTGGCCGTGCCTGAGTTGATATCCCAGAAGGTTTTAAATTCCTGTGAAAAATATTTTATAAACTTGCTATCCTTCAATAAGAAAGGATCCATATGCCAATGTGGGGGACTTCTCCTGTCATCATTCGTCGTAACTTCCATGTATACTGCCGCATGATCAGAAATAGTTCTATCACCTATTTTACAAGACAGTATCGATTTAAAAGGGTTGAGGGGACAAAAAAACATATCGATTCTGGTATGACAATTGTGTAGGTTAGAGTAGAAAGTAAAACCTCTACCCTCAGGGCGAAGACACCTGCACACATCTACCAGCCCCAGCTCCCTGTTCAGATCCACCAATTGCTTAGATCTCAGAGATATGCCTGCAGAGCTCCTAGGTATCCTGTTCACCTCTGGGTCAATAATACAATTAAAATCTCCCCCCATCAACTTAGATCATGTTCGTCCCTGCTGCTCTATGATGGTTATGGATCAGCTTCTAGCAATCTGTATCCAGACAATGGGAGATCTCAGGGCAAGAGATTACCAATTAATCCCCCAGTCCTCCCAAAATACAGACCATTGAGCTTCTGAGCAGATTGTCACCCCGTAACTAAAAGGTAATTCCACCCGCTTCTCGTTGCACATGGACACTTGCTGCAATCAAGAAGTTATGAAGATCAAGCAGAGAAGTCAGAACTGACTTCCTTGAAGAGAACAGATCCAATCAAAGTACTGGAAATCACAATGGGTGCGGTCAGAGTAAATCGGGAGAAAATGTTCCCATTTGTGAAAATATCGAGAACGAGAAGGCACTGATGATTTGTAATTGGCAAAAGAAGCAAAAATGACATGAGAAAACCTTTTCCATGCAGCGAATGACTCCAGGAATCGTGGAGTCTGATTTCCAGTGCAGTACCCCAGTGAATTGTAACAATGGGCACAGGCATTACAGGCTGAGCTCCTCCTTCTCTTACATTGTGCTATTGACTGTATTGTTGTAATTATTGACTGTTTGCATAATTAGTGGCGTGGCTTCTATTTTTAAAAATGCTTTTCCTCGACCAGAGAATCTGTAGCTGCTGGTCAGGATGGTGAGGGAGTGAAATGGATGGGGTAAGGAGAGGTTACAGGAGTGTGTCCATTAATTCGCCTGTCCCTCATAGTTCTATTAAAAAAACACACACAAGTTGTTTAGGACCATGTTTAACGATTGCAGTCTCTCTGAATCTAAGTTAATCAGTGTTGACTACCAGGCTAATCAGTGACACGTCAATCAGGGGAGATTAGTTGATCTGTGTCCCCACCATTCCATCCCGACTGCACCATTTCCCTTGAGGTTTAGGATTTTTCAGAATTGACCAGCACAACACTTTACCTGGTTTCATAACTCGGTAAATCTCTCTGCATCCAGATTGCAGATCAGGCCAGAAGTAATAACAGTTGCAGTGAAATACTCTGTCCACCACGTTGTCTTCCAGAGAGATATGTTCCACACTGCCGTGAAACAATGTCACCTTCCCGGTCTGAATATCAGGCTGCAACCTCCTGCTGGCTACACGGTACATGTGGAGCATTTTAGGAAACATCTGCAGGAGAGCGTTTCAGGGAACATCTCCGGGGCACCACACTAATCAACCACACCGCCCCGTGGCCCAACATTTCAACTCCCTCTCCCACTCTGCCGAGGACATGGAGGTCCTGGGCCTCCTTCACCACTGCTCCCTCACCACCAGACGCCTGGAGGAAGAACACCTCACCTTCCGCCTCGGAACACTTCAACCCCAGCGCATCAATGTTGACTTCAACAGTTTCCTCATTTCCACTTCCCCCACCTCACCCTAGTTCCAAACTTCCAGCTCAGCACTGTCCCCATGACTTGTCCGGACTTGTCCTACCTGCCTATCTCGTTCTCCACCTATCCACTCCACCCTCTCCTCCCTGACCTATCACCTTCATCCCCTCCCCCACTCACCCATTGTACTCTATGCCACTTTCTCCCCACCCCCACCCTCCTCTAACTTATCTCTCCATGCTTCAGGCTCACTGCCTTTTTTCCTGATGAAGGGCTTTTGCCCGAAACGTCGATTTCGCTGCTCCTTGGATGCTGCCTGAACTGCTGTGCTCTTCCAGCACCACTAATCCAGAACACGGTACATGTATTCAGAGTAATCCAGCCCATAGAGCTTGCCCTTCGGCAGCGTAAGGCGTTTAGCAGCTTCCTGCAGACCGAGCCCTGGTCCAAAGCCCAGTTCCAGCACCACACTCTCAGGCTGAATGTCACACAGTTTGATACCATTCACTTCCACCAATTTACCCTTCCCCTCTAGGAACTTTTTCACCACCCATCTCCAGGGGCCCTGCCTCGGCTTGCTCAGTTGTTTGGTGAGGTGATCGAACAGCATTGCTGGTGCTCACAGAGCTGTGAAAAGTTCCCTTCCTGTTGCACACCGTGGAACCTCAGCCTTGCTGAATGATTGACACAACACCAGGTTATAGTCCAACAGGTCTAGTGTGCTTCCAATTAAACCTGTTGGACTATAACCTGGTGTTGTGTGATTTTTAACTTTGTACACCCCAGTCCAACACCGGCATCTCCACATCATGGATGATTGACAGCTTGGATGACCATACACTGTGATCCCAGCATCAGTTTACAAACTGACTGAGCCAGTCAGCTGGGCTGAGAGTGTGGACGTTAAGCTGTTGTCGTTCAGTGACAGTGCTGAGCAAACAGACTGAAAGCAGCCAGAGCACAGCGAGACTCAGAGAAAGAGGGGGGAATGTTCTGAGCAGCTCTACTCCAACTTCTGGGCAGCTCAACATCTCTGTTAGACACATTGCTCTCACTAGGCGAAAGTGAATACTGCAAATATTGGAGATTAGAGTCAATCGTGTGGTGCTGGAAAAGTACAGCAGGTCAGGCAGCATCCAAGGAGCAGGAAAGTCGATTTTTCGGGCAGAAGCACCATACTCTTGGTTCACATTGTTCTCACTGCAGCTCATAGCAGCAGAACCCAGACTGGTTTCCATACCAAAAGGGCCTCTTACATGGCAACAAGTAAAACAAATCCTTCCAACATGCCCTGTAGGGACAGGAAGGATACTAAACCTCAACAGATTGCAAAGGGGAGGGAGGTCGCAGCCCATACTCTTTAAATTCACCAGTGGGATGTGGGCATCACTGGCTGGCCTTGATCTGATTGCAGTTCAGAGGGCAATCACATTGCTGTCACTAAGGAGTCACAGGTAGGCCAGACCAGGTACAAACAGCAGAATTCTCTCCCTGAAGGACATGAGTAACCAGAACATTAGCTGAGTTTCTGGATTAATACTCCAGTGATAAGACTCTAACATCACATTCCCAGATGGTGCAATGGGCACTCGGAATTATATAATGGAAGCATTGAGTAAAACACAGGAGGTGGTGTCTCGGCCACTGTATCTGTTCTGAATCTCTGAAGGTTCATTTCAGCCGGTGCCTTTCTCCCGTTGCTCTGCTAATTTCACATCATGATGTAATATCTTATTGAAGGACTTGGTTGGCCCTGTCCCAACCCCACACTCAGGCAATGCTTTCCAGATCCTGACCACTTTCTGAGATTAAAGTTTCTCCTCATGTTGCCATCATTTCTCTCACAGAATACTTGCTATCTGGGTTCTCTGCATCTTGATCCCGCATTGGGAATGGGAACAGTTTTGTCCCATCCACTCTGTCCAAACGCGACTGGTCACCAAGCTACAAGCTGAATACTTTCCATCTACTATTTTTGGTCTTCTTTCGGTCAGCCAAATCTGTATCCAGACAGCCAGATTTCCCTGTATCCCATCTCTCCTTACTTTCTGAATGAGCATACCATGGGGAACCTTATCAACTGGTGTATGAAATCCATATACACTACCTCCAATGTTCTACCTTCATCAATGTGATTTGTCACATCCTCAAAGAATTCAATAAGGCTTGAAGGCATGACCTGCCCCTCACAAAGCCATGCCGACTATGTTTAATTAAACTATGATTTTCCAAGTAATCATATGTCCTGTATCTCAAACTCCTCTCCAATAATTTGCCCACCACAGACGTAAGACTAACTGGTATGTTATTCCCTGAGTTATTCCTTTTCCCTTTCTTGAACAAGGGAATAACATTTGCCACCCTCTGGATGCAAAGATCATTGCCAAAGGCATAGCAATCTCTTCCATCGCTCCCTGTAGCAACCTTGGGTATGTCCTACCTGGTCCAGGGAATTTATTTATCCTCATGGTTTTCAAATTTTCCAGAACATCCTCCTTCTTAGCATCAACCTATTCGAGCGTAACAGCCTGTTTCAAGCTGTCCTCACAAACGTCAATGCCCTTCTCAAAAGTGAATATTGAAGAAAAGTATTCAATAAGGGCCTCCCCTACCTCCTCCGAATCCAGGCACAGGTTCCCTCTACCATCCCTGATCAGCCCTACCCTCACTCTGTGTTCCTCACATCAGTGTAGAATGCCTTAGGATTTTCCTTATTCCTACCCATCAAGACTGTTTCATGTCCCCTTCTTGCTCTCCTATGTTCATTCTTTAGTTCATTCCTGGCTACCTTGTAACCCTCTCGAGCCCCGTTAATCCTTGTTCCCTTCATCTTAAGTAAGCTTCCTTCTTCCTCTTGACTGGATGTTCCACATCTCTTGTCATTCAAGGTCCCTTTATCCCTTCCTCACCTCAGTGGGACAAACCTGTCCAACACTCACACCAAGTGCTCCCAAAAGAACCTCCACATTTCGGTCATGCATTTCTTTGAGATTATCTGTTCTCTAACTGATCCATCATCTAAGTTCATCACCCTTATTCCTGACACTTCTTGCAGTAAAGTAAACACACAGCAACAATCACACTGTCTGCAACTTTGCCCTATCAACCGTCTATCCTTCCTCATAAATTCTCTGCACACCATATCTGCCTATTCACCAGCTACCCCATCCTCTAATCTGTAGCCCTGGTTCCCAATTTCTGCTGCACAGTTCCTGCCTAATAGCACTGTGATTCCCCTCCCTCAATTCAATACTTTCCCATACCATCTGCTCCTATCCCTCTCCATGAGTATAATAAAGGTCAGGGAGGTGTGATCACTACCATCAAAATGCTCTCCCATTGAGAGATCTGACACCTGACCAGGTTCATTTCCAAGCACCAAATCCAATATGGCCTCCCCTCTAGTCGGCCAATCTACATATTGAGTCAGGAATCCTTCCTGGATATACCTGACAAAATCTGCTCCATCCAAATTATGTAACTAAGAAGGTTCCAATCAATATTAGGCAAGTTGAAGTCACACATGACAACAACGCTGTTACTTCTGCACCTTTCCAAAATCTCCTCCCAATCTGTTCCACCTCAATTGCTATTGGAGAGTCTGTAGAAAACTCCCAATAAAGTGACTGCTCCTTTCCTGTTTCTGACTTCCACCCATACTGGCTCAGGAGACAAACCCTCCTCGATGACCTTCCTTTCTGCAGCTGTAATACTAGCCCTGGTTAGCAATGCCACTCCCCCACTTCTTTTACCTCCCTGCCGATTCATTTTGAAATGAATAGAACATGCAACAACCATTCTTGCCCCTGTGAACATCGCAGCTCCAAGTACTGACCCACGTTCTAAGTTCATTGTCCTTATTCCTGACACTTCTTGTATTAACATAGACACATCTCAGCGCATCACATTGACTGCAACATTGCCCTATCAACTGTCTATCCTTCCTCACAGACTCTCTGCACACCGTCTCTGCCTGTTCACTAGATACCACAACCTCTGATCCATAGGTCCGATTCCTAACCCTCTGCCAATCTAGTTTAAATCCTCACAAAGAGATCTAGCAAACCTCTCGCCCAGGATATTGGTACCCCTACGGTTCAGGTGCAACCCTTCCTCCTTGTACAGGTCCCCCTTCTCCAGAAGATATCCCAATGATGCATGTGAGGTGGTGCATGTGTGAGTATGGGAGGCTGTGTGTCGGTAAGGGTGTATGTAGGTGTCTGTGTGCGCGTCTGTGTATCCGTGTGTATGTGTGTATAGAAGTGCCTGTGTGTGTGTGAGAGTGTGTGTGTGTAGGAGTATCTGTGTGTGTGTATAGTGCAATGGGGTGGTCACCTACAATGTGACATGAACCCAATGTCCCGGTTGAGGCCCTCCCTATGGGTACCGAACTTAGCTATCAGCCGCTGCTCGGCCACTTTTCTCTGCTGCCTGTCCCGAAGGAGGATGGTCACCTGAAGGTCTGAATCTGAATGCCCTGGACCACTGAAGTGTTCCCCAACTGGGAGGGAACCTCCTGTCTGTTTATTGTTGTGCGGTGCCCATTCATCCATTGTCATAGCCTTTGCTCGGTTTCCCCAATCTACCATGCCTCTGGGCATCCTTGCCTGCAACGTATAAGATCAACAACGTTGCCCTGAGAGCCGGACAGCTTGCTACGAACAACGATCTGTTTGAGGTTTAGCGGTTGTTTGAAGGCCAGCAGTGGGGAAGGTCTTGGCGAGGTGCTCATCCTCACTGATAATGTGTTGCAGGTCACAAAGAACATGACGTAATTTTTCAGCTCCTGGGAAGTACTGAACAACGAAGGGTACCCTGTCAGTTGCAGCACGTGTCTGTCTCCTGAGGAGGTCATTATGGTTACTTGCTGTGGCACGTCGGAACTGGCCATCGATGAGTTGAGCATCCTACACCGTTCTTGTGAGGGCATCCCTGAGTACTTCCAGGTGTCCGTCACGTTCCTCCTCATCTGAGCAGATCTGGTGTATACGTAGGGCTTGTCCATGGGGGATGGCTGTTTTAATATCTTTTGGGTGGAAGCTGCAGAAGTGTAGCATTGTGAGGTTGTCTGTGGGTTTGCAGGTAGAGTGTTGTGCTGAGGTGTCCATCCTTGGTGGAGACACATGTGTCCAAGAATGAGACAGATAGTCGAGAGTAACCCGTGGTGAGTTTGATGGTGGGATGAAATTTGTTGATGTCACTGTGTAGTTGCATCAGTGACTCCTCGCCATGGGTCCAGAGGGAGAAAATGTCGTCATTGTACCTGGTGTACAATGTTGGTTGGAGATCCTGCATAGAGAAGACGTCTTGTTCGAACCTGTGCATTAAATGTTGGCATATTGGGGTGCAAATCTGGTCTCCATGGCTGTGCCCATGTGTCTGGATGAAGAACTGGTTGTCAAAGGTGAAGACGTTCGTTGTGATCGAGGATAAAGCAGATGAGTTGTAGGATGGTGTTTGGAGATTGGCAGGTGTTCGGTGTTGAGTACTTGTGGTGTTGCCAGGATGCCATCATTGTGGGGGATACTGGTGTAGAGTGCGGAGGAAACGTCCGGTGTGACAGGGAATGTTCCCGTTCTCAACTGTCCGTGGATGCTGAGTTTCTGTAAAGAATCCGTAATGTTGTGACAGAAGCTGGAGATCCCCTGTACAATAGGTTTCAAGATGCCATCCACATAGCCGGAGAGATTCTTACAGAAGGTCCATTGCCCAACTCGATGGGATGTCCCGGTGTGTTGGTTTGCGTACCTTTGAGAGGCAATAGAAGTCACCTACATG
>NW_026867670.1:0-30000 GCF_020745735.1 Hemiscyllium ocellatum
CCCGGGGGCTGGCGACATTCTCCAGGCCACTGTCGTAAAGCTGTCAGGCTTCCCAGCGTCCCCCTCACCCTCGGAGCTGAAACACACCGCACTCACTCAGCCCAGCTCCGGGAGGGGGGGTCATCACCCGACAGGGGAATACTCTGGGGGGGGGGGCCCTGGGGCGGTCTCTGAGATCAGACTGACAGAGGCAGAGGGAGCTGGGGAGCAGCAGAATGGTTTGTTTTCTGGGGTTGGGGTCTGTGAGGGTCTCCCATAGGGCCCTGTGTGTAAAACATTGGCTCTTCTCCCACTCTCTGAGGGTGGGGGGGAACATGGGGGGGGGCGCTCACTGGGCCCACTGTTTGTTTCTTTGATTTATTTCTCCCCCCCTGCACTACCCCCTAACTGCAGGGCAGGGCGGATTTATTCCTCAGACCCCACCCCACAATGTTGTCTGTGTGTGCATGTGTGTGTGTGTGTCTGTGTGTGTGTGGGTGTGTGTGTGTGTGTGGGTGTGTGTGTGTGTGTGCGGTTGTGTGTGTGTGTGCGGTTGAGTGTGTGTGTCTGTGTGTGTGTGGGTGTGTGTGGGTGTGTGCGGGTGTGTGTGTGTGCGGGTGTGTGTGGGTGTGCGGGTGGTGTGTGTGTGTGTGCGGGGGTGTGTGTGTGTGTATGTGTGCGGGGGTGTGTGTGTGGGGGTGTGTGTGTGTGTGTGTGCGGGTGTGTGTGTGTGCGGGTGTGTGTGGGTGTGCGGGTGTGTGTGTGTGTATGTGTGCGGGGGTGTGTGTGTGTGTGTGTGTGTGTGTGTGTGTGTGCAGGTGTGTGTGTGTGTGGGTGTGTGTGTGTGTGTGTGCGGGGGTGTGTGTGTGTATGTGTGCGGGGGTGTGTGTGGGGGTGTGTGTGTGTGTGTGTGCAGGTGTGTGTGTGTGCGGGTGTGTGTGTGGGTGTGTGTGTGGGTGTGTGTGTGTGTGTGTGTGTGTATGTGTGTGTGCGGGGGTGTGTGTGTGTATGTGTGCGGGGGTGTGTGTGTGGGGGTGTGTGTGTGTGTGTGTGCAGGTGTGTGTGTGTGCGGGTGTGTGTGTGGGTGTGTGTGTGGGTGTGTGTGTGTGTGTGTGTGTGTATGTGTGTGTGCGCGGGTGTGTGTGTGCGGGGGTGTGTGTGTGTATGTGTGTGTGTGTGTATGTGTGTGTGTGTGTGCGCGGGTGTGTGTGTGTGTGTGTGTGGGGGTGTGTGGGTGTGTGACACAGTGGGATACACAAGGGACACAAAACTTTACTCAGCTTCCCACCATCAGGAAGACAGGAAACACCAGGGTGGCCAGTGACCCTTCACCCCCAACGGGCAACGCTGTGGGGTCACACCGTGAAGGGGAGGGCAGGGGTTAAATCAAGACAGAGTTGGGGGAAGGGGGGTGGTATTCAGTTTTATTCCCTGTCCCTAGTTGCCCCCTTGAGGGGGTGGGGGTGAGCTGCCTCCCTGACCCGCTGCAGTCCGTGTGCTGGGGGTAGACCCACAATGTCCCTGAGGGAGGGGATTCCAGGATTCGGACCCAGTGACAGTGAGGGAACAGGGAGATATTTCCCAGTCAGGGACGGAGAGGGGCTGGGAGGGGAACTTGCAGGGGGTGGGGTTCCCGTGTATCTGCTGCCCCTTGTCCTTCCAGATGGAAGGGGCTGTGGGTTTGGAAGGTGCTGCCTGAGGGTCTTTGGGGAGTTCCTGCAGTGTATCTTGTAGATGGTACACACTGCTGTTACTGAGGTGGGGGGTGGGGGGGAGGGAGGGGACGGTACACACTGCTGTTACTGAGGGGGGGGGGGGGAGGGGACGGTACACACTGCTGTTACTGAGGGGGGGTGGGGGGGAGGGAGGGGACGGTACACACTGCTGTTACTGAGGGGGGGTGGGGGGAGGGAGGGGACGGTACACACTGCTGTTACTGAGGGGGGTGGGGGGGAGGGAGGGGACGGTACACACTGCTGTTACTGAGGGGGGTGGGGGGGAGGGAGGGGACGGTACACACTGCTGTTACTGAGGGGGGGTGGGGGGGAGGGAGGGGACGGTACACACTGCTGCTACTGATGGGGGGGTGGGGCGAGGGAGGGGATGGTACACACTGCTGTTACTGAGGGGGGGTGGGGGGGGGAGGGAGGGGATGGTACACACTGCTGTTACTGAGGGGGGGAGGGGATGATACACACTGCTGTTACTGAGGGGGGAGGGAGGGGATGGTACACACTGCTGTTACTGAGGGGGGGTGGGCGGAGGGAGGGGATGGTACACACTGCTGTTACTGAGGGGGGGTGGGGAGGAGGGAGGGGACGGTACACACTGCTGTTACTGAGGGGGGGGTGGGGGGAGGGAGGGGACGGTACACACTGCTGTTACTGCGGGGGGGTGGGGGGAGGGAGGGGACGGTACACACTGCTGTTACTGAGGGAGGGTGGGGGGGAGGGGATGGTACACACTGCTGTTACTGAACGTCGGTGGGGGGGTGGGAGGGGGTGTTTGTGGATGTGGGGCCAATCCAGCAGCTGCTTTCTCCTGGATGGTGTTGAGCTTCTTGAGTGTTGTTGGAGCTGCCCCCATCCAGGGGCAAGTGGGGAGTATTCCCTCCCAGTCCTGAGCTGTACCTTGTAGATGGTGGACAGGCTTTGGGGAGTCAGGAGGGGAGTTACTCACCGCAGGATTCCCAGCCTCTGACCTGCTCCTGTAGCCGCTGGGTTTATGGGGTGGGTCCTGGTGAGTTTCTGGTCAATGGTAACCCCCAGGATGTTGATAGTGGGGGATTCAGTGATGGTGACACCACTGAGCGTCTAGGGACAGTGGTTAGATTGTCTCTTATTGGGGATGGACATTGCCTGGTGTGTGTGTGGTGTGTGAATTGGAGTAGGAGAAGGCCATTCAACCCATCGACTCTGCTCTGCCAAGTAGTGATTTCACAGCTGATCTCATAATCCTGAACTGCACGTTCCTAAATATTCCCCGTAACCTTGATTTCCTTCCAGATTGAATACCATGTCTCCCTCACCCATGAGCAGACACAATGACCCACCTTCGAGAACACTCTGTGGGAAAGGATTCCACACACGCACTCCCCTCAAAGAAAAGAAATCCCTCCTCACCTCTGGGAATCTGTGTATGTGATTCTGATATCCCAGTCCCAGCTGCTGTGATCCTGCACACTGTCCAATCACTGCGCTGATGTCCCAGTCCCAGCTGCTGTGATCCTGTACACTGTCCAATCACTGCGCTGATGTCCCAGTCCCAGCTGCTGTGATCTTGCACTCTGTCCAATCACTGCGCTGATGTCCCAGTCCCAGCTGCTGTGATCCTGCACATTGTCCAATCACTGCGCTGATGTCCCTGTCCCAGCTGCTGTGATCCTGCACACTGTCCAATCACTGCGCTGATGTCCCTGTCCCAGCTGCTGTGATCGGGTACACTGTCCAATCACTGCGCTGATGTCTCAGTCCCAGCTGCTGTGATCCTGCACACTGTCCAATCACTGCGCTGATGTCCCAGTCCCAGCTGCTGTGATCTTGCACTCTGTCCAATCACTGCGCTGATGTCCCAGTCCCAGCTGCTGTGATCCTGCACATTGTCCAATCACTGCGCTGATGTCCCTGTCCCAGCTGCTGTGATCCTGCACACTGTCCAATCACTGCGCTGATGTCCCAGTCCCAGCTGCTGTGATCCTGCACACTGTCCAATCACTGCGCTGATGTCCCTGTCCCAGCTGCTGTGATCGGGTACACTGTCCAATCACTGCGCTGATGTCCCAGTCCCAGCTGCTGTGATCGGGTACACTGTCCAATCACTGCGCTGATGTCCCAGTCCCAGCTGCTGTGATCGGGTACACTGTCCAATCACTGCGCTGATGTCCCAGTCCCAGCTGCTGTGATCCTGCACACTGTCCAATCACTGCGCTGATGTCCCAGTCCCAGCTGCTGTGATCCTGCACACTGTCCAATCACTGCGCTGATGTCCCAGTCCCAGCTGCTGTGATCCTGCACACTGTCCAATCACTGCGCTGATGTCCCAGTCCCAGCTGCTGTGATCCTGCACACTGTCCAATCACTGCGCTGATGTCCCAGTCCCAGCTGCTGTGATCCTGCACACTGTCCAATCACTGCGCTGATGTCCCAGTTCCAGCTGCTGTGATCCTGCACACTGTCCAATCACTGCGCTGATGTCCCAGTCCCAGCTGCTGTGATCCTGCACACTGTCCAATCACTGCGCTGATGTCCCTGTCCCAGCTGCTGTGATCCTGCACACTGTCCAATCACTGCGCTGATGTCCCAGTCCCAGCTGCTGTGATCCTGCACATTGTCCAATCACTGCGCTGATGTCCCTGTCCCAGCTGCTGTGATCCTGCACACTGTCCAATCACTGCACTGATGTCCCAGTCCCAGCTGCTGTGATCGTGTACACTGTCCAATCACTGCGCTGATGTCCCAGTCCCAGCTGCTGTGATCCTGCACACTGTCCAATCACTGCGCTGATGTCCCAGTCCCAGCTGCTGTGATCCTGCACACTGTCCAATCACTGCGCTGATGTCCCAGTCCCAGCTGCTGTGATCCTGCACACTGTCCAATCACTGCGCTGATGTCCCTGTCCCAGCTGCTGTGATCCTGCACACTGTCCAATCACTGCGCTGATGTCCCAGTTCCATCTGCTGTGATCCTGTACACTGTCCAATCACTGCGCTGATGTCCCAGTCCCAACTGCTGTGATCCTGCACACTGTCCAATCACTGCGCTGATGTCCCAGTCCCAGCTGCTGTGATCCTGCACACTGTCCAATCACTGCGCTGATGTCCCAGTCCCAGCTGCTGTGATCCTGCACACTGTCCAATCACTGCGCTGATGTCCCAGTCCCAGCTGCTGTGATCCTGCACACTGTCCAATCACTGCGCTGATGTCCCAGTCCCAGCTGCTGTGATCCTGTACACTGTCCAATCACTGCGCTGATGTCCCAGTCTCGGTTGCTGTGATCCTGCACACTGTCCAATCCCAGCTGCTGTGATCCTGCACACTGTCCAATCACTGCGCTGATGTCCCAGTCCCAGCTGCTGTGATCGTGAACACTATCCAATCACTGCACTGATGTCCCAGGTCCAGCTGCTGTGATCCTGCACACTGTCCAATCACTGCACTGATGTCCCAGTCCCAGCTGCTGTGATCCTGCACACTGTCCAATCACTGCGCTGATGTCTCAGTCCCAGCTGCTGTGATCCTGCACACTGTCCAATCACTGCGCTGATGTCCCTGTCCCAGCTGCTGTGATCCTGCACACTATCCAATCACTGCGCTGATGTCCCAGTCCCAGCTGCTGTGATCCTGCACACTGTCCAATCACTGCGCTGATGTCCCAGTCCCAGCTGCTGTGATCCTGCACACTGTCCAATCACTGCGCTGATGTCCCAGTCCCAGCTGCTGTGATCGGGTACACTGTCCAATCACTGCGCTGATGTCCCAGTTCCATCTGCTGTGATCCTGTACACTGTCCAATCACTGCGCTGATGTCCCAGTCCCAACTGCTGTGATCCTGCACACTGTCCAATCACTGCGCTGATGTCCCAGTCCCAGCTGCTGTGATCCTGCACACTGTCCAATCACTGCGCTGATGTCCCAGTCCCAGCTGCTGTGATCCTGCACACTGTCCAATCACTGCGCTGATGTCCCAGTCCCAGCTGCTGTGATCCTGCACACTGTCCAATCACTGCGCTGATGTCCCAGTCCCAGCTGCTGTGATCCTGTACACTGTCCAATCACTGCGCTGATGTCCCAGTCTCGGTTGCTGTGATCCTGCACACTGTCCAATCCCAGCTGCTGTGATCCTGCACACTGTCCAATCACTGCGCTGATGTCCCAGTCCCAGCTGCTGTGATCGTGAACACTATCCAATCACTGCACTGATGTCCCAGGTCCAGCTGCTGTGATCCTGCACACTGTCCAATCACTGCACTGATGTCCCAGTCCCAGCTGCTGTGATCCTGCACACTGTCCAATCACTGCGCTGATGTCTCAGTCCCAGCTGCTGTGATCCTGCACACTGTCCAATCACTGCGCTGATGTCCCTGTCCCAGCTGCTGTGATCCTGCACACTATCCAATCACTGCGCTGATGTCCCAGTCCCAGCTGCTGTGATCCTGCACACTGTCCAATCACTGCGCTGATGTCCCAGTCCCAGCTGCTGTGATCCTGCACACTGTCCAATCACTGCGCTGATGTCCCAGTCCCAGCTGCTGTGATCGGGTACACTGTCCAATCACTGCGCTGATGTCCCAGTCCCAGCTGCTGTGATCGGGTACACTGTCCAATCACTGCGCTGATGTCCCAGTCCCACCTGCTGTGATCCTGCACACTGTCCAATCACTGCGCTGATGTCCCAGTCCCAGCTGCTGTGATCCTCCACACTGTCCAATCACTGCGCTGATGTCCCAGTCCCAGCTGCTGTGATCCTGCACACTGTCCAATCACTGCGCTGATGTCCCAGTCCCAGCTGCTGTGATCCTGCACACTGTCCAATCACTGCGCTGATGTCCCAGTTCCAGCTGCTGTGATCCTGCACACTGTCCAATCACTGCGCTGATGTCCCAGTTCCATCTGCTGTGATCCTGTACACTGTCCAATCACTGCGCTGATGTCCCACTCCCAACTGCTGTGATCCTGCACACTGTCCAATCACTGCGCTGATGTCCCAGTCCCAGCTGCTGTGATCCTGCACACTGTCCAATCACTGCGCTGATGTCCCAGTCCCAGCTGCTGTGATCCTGCACACTGTCCAATCACTGCGCTGATGTCCCAGTCCCAGCTGCTGTGATCCTGCACACTGTCCAATCACTGCGCTGATGTCCCAGTCCCAGCTGCTGTGATCCTGCACACTGTCCACTCACTGCGCTGATGTCCCAGTCCCAGCTGCTGTGATCCTGTACACTGTCCAATCACTGCGCTGATGTCCCAGTCTCGGTTGCTGTGATCCTGCACACTGTCCAATCCCAGCTGCTGTGATCCTGCACACTGTCCAATCACTGCGCTGATGTCCCAGTCCCAGCTGCTGTGATCGTGAACACTATCCAATCACTGCACTGATGTCCCAGGTCCAGCTGCTGTGATCCTGCACACTGTCCAATCACTGCACTGATGTCCCAGTCCCAGCTGCTGTGATCCTGCACACTGTCCAATCACTGCGCTGATGTCTCAGTCCCAGCTGCTGTGATCCTGCACACTGTCCAATCACTGCGCTGATGTCCCTGTCCCAGCTGCTGTGATCCTGCACACTATCCAATCACTGCGCTGATGTCCCAGTCCCAGCTGCTGTGATCCTGCACACTGTCCAATCACTGCGCTGATATCCCAGTCCCAGCTGCTGTGATCCTGCACACTGTCCAATCACTGCGCTGATGTCCCAGTCCCAGCTGCTGTGATCCTGCACACTGTCCAATCACTGCGCTGATGTCCCAGTCCCAGCTGCTGTGATCGGGTACACTGTCCAATCACTGCGCTGATGTCCCAGTCCCAGCTGCTGTAATCGGGTACACTGTCCAATCACTGCGCTGATGTCCCAGTCCTACCTGCTGTGATCCTGCACACTGTCCAATCACTGCGCTGATGTCCCAGTCCCCGCTGCTGTGATCCTCCACACTGTCCAATCACTGCGCTGATGTCCCAGTCCCAGCTGCTGTGATCCTGTACACTGTCCAATCACTGCGCTGATGTCCCAGTCCCAGCTGCTGTGATCCTGCACACTGTCCAATCACTGCGCTGATGTCCCACTCCCAGCTGCTGTGATCCTACACACTGTCCAATCACTGCGCTGATGTCCCAGTCCCAGCTGCTGTGATCTTGCACTCTGTCCAATCACTGCGCTGATGTCCCAGTCCCAGCTGCTGTGATCGGGTACACTGTCCAATCACTGCGCTGATGTCCCAGTCCCAGCTGCTGTGATCCAGCACACTGTCCAATCACTGCGCTGATGACCCAGTCCCAGCTGCTGTGATCCTGCACACTGTCCAATCACTGCGCTCATGACCCAGTCCCAGCTGCTGTGATCCTGCACACTGTCCAATCACTGCGCTGATGTCCCAGTCCCACCTGCTGTGATCCTGCACACTGTCCAATCACTGCGCTGATGTCCCAGTCCCAGCTGCTGTGATCGGGTACACTGTCCAATCACTGCGCTGATGTCCCAGTCCCAGCTGCTGTGATCGGGTACACTGTCCAATCACTGCGCTGATGTCCCAGTCCCAGCTGATGTGATCCTTAACACTGTCCAATCACTGCGCTGATGTCCCAGTCCCAGCTGCTGTGATCCTGCACACTGTCCAATCACTGCGCTGATGTCCCAGTCCCAGCTGCTGTGATCCTACACACTGTCCAATCACTGCGCTGATGTCCCAGTCCCAGCTGCTGTGATCCTACACACTGTCCAATCACTGCGCTGATGTCCCTGTCCCAGCTGCTGTGATCGGGTACACTGTCCAATCACTGCGCTGATGTCTCAGTCCCAGCTGCTGTGATCCTGCACACTGTCCAATCACTGCGCTGATGTCCCAGTCCCAGCTGCTGTGATCTTGCACTCTGTCCAATCACTGCGCTGATGTCCCAGTCCCAGCTGCTGTGATCCTGCACATTGTCCAATCACTGCGCTGATGTCCCTGTCCCAGCTGCTGTGATCCTGCACACTGTCCAATCACTGCGCTGATGTCCCAGTCTCGGTTGCTGTGATCCTGCACACTGTCCAATCACTGCGCTGATGTCCCTGTCCCAGCTGCTGTGATCGGGTACACTGTCCAATCACTGCGCTGATGTCCCAGTCCCAGCTGCTGTGATCCTGCACACTGTCCAATCACTGCGCTGATGTCCCAGTCCCAGCTGCTGTGATCGGGTACACTGTCCAATCACTGCGCTGATGTCCCAGTCCCAGCTGCTGTGATCCAGCACACTGTCCAATCACTGCGCTGATGTCCCAGTCCCAGCTGCTGTGATCCTGCACACTGTCCAATCACTGCGCTGATGTCCCAGTCCCAGCTGCTGTGATCCTGCACACTGTCCAATCACTGCGCTGATGTCCCAGTCCCAGCTGCTGTGATCCTGCACACTGTCCAATCACTGCGCTGATGTCCCAGTCCCAGCTGCTGTGATCCTGCACACTGTCCAATCACTGCGCTGATGTCCCAGTTCCAGGTGCTGTGATCCTGCACACTGTCCAATCACTGCGCTGATGTCCCAGTCCCAGCTGCTGTGATCCTGCACACTGTCCAATCACTGCGCTGATGTCCCTGTCCCAGCTGCTGTGATCCTGCACACTGTCCAATCACTGCGCTGATGTCCCAGTCCCAGCTGCTGTGATCCTGCACATTGTCCAATCACTGCGCTGATGTCCCTGTCCCAGCTGCTGTGATCCTGCACACTGTCCAATCACTGCGCTGATGTCCCAGTCCCAGCTGCTGTGATCGTGTACACTGTCCAATCACTGCGCTGATGTCCCAGTCCCAGCTGCTGTGATCCTGTACACTGTCCAATCACTGCGCTGATGTCCCAGTCCCAGCTGCTGTGATCCTGCACACTGTCCAATCACTGCGCTGATGTCCCAGTCCCAGCTGCTGTGATCCTGCACACTGTCCAATCACTGCGCTGATGTCCCTGTCCCAGCTGCTGTGATCCTGCACACTGTCCAATCACTGCGCTGATGTCCCAGTTCCATCTGCTGTGATCCTGTACACTGTCCAATCACTGCGCTGATGTCCCAGTCCCAACTGCTGTGATCCTGCACACTGTCCAATCACTGCGCTGATGTCCCAGTCCCACCTGCTGTGATCCTGCACACTGTCCAATCACTGCGCTGATGTCCCAGTCCCAGCTGCTGTGATCCTGCACACTGTCCAATCACTGCGCTGATGTCCCAGTCCCAGCTGCTGTGATCCTGCACACTGTCCAATCACTGCGCTGATGTCCCAGTCCCAGCTGCTGTGATCCTGCACACTGTCCAATCACTGCGCTGATGTCCCAGTCCCAGCTGCTGTGATCCTGTACACTGTCCAATCACTGCGCTGATGTCCCAGTCTCGGTTGCTGTGATCCTGCACACTGTCCAATCCCAGCTGCTGTGATCCTGCACACTGTCCAATCACTGCGCTGATGTCCCAGTCCCAGCTGCTGTGATCGTGAACACTATCCAATCACTGCACTGATGTCCCAGGTCCAGCTGCTGTGATCCTGCACACTGTCCAATCACTGCACTGATGTCCCAGTCCCAGCTGCTGTGATCCTGCACACTGTCCAATCACTGCGCTGATGTCTCAGTCCCAGCTGCTGTGATCCTGCACACTGTCCAATCACTGCGCTGATGTCCCTGTCCCAGCTGCTGTGATCCTGCACACTATCCAATCACTGCGCTGATGTCCCAGTCCCAGCTGCTGTGATCCTGCACACTGTCCAATCACTGCGCTGATATCCCAGTCCCAGCTGCTGTGATCCTGCACACTGTCCAATCACTGCGCTGATGTCCCAGTCCCAGCTGCTGTGATCCTGCACACTGTCCAATCACTGCGCTGATGTCCCAGTCCCAGCTGCTGTGATCGGGTACACTGTCCAATCACTGCGCTGATGTCCCAGTCCCAGCTGCTGTGATCGGGTACACTGTCCAATCACTGCGCTGATGTCCCAGTCCCACCTGCTGTGATCCTGCACACTGTCCAATCACTGCGCTGATGTCCCAGTCCCCGCTGCTGTGATCCTCCACACTGTCCAATCACTGCGCTGATGTCCCAGTCCCAGCTGCTGTGATCCTGCACACTGTCCAATCACTGCGCTGATGTCCCAGTCCCAGCTGCTGTGATCCTGCACACTGTCCAATCACTGCGCTGATGTCCCAGTCCCAGCTGCTGTGATCCTGCACACTGTCCAATCACTGCGCTGATGTCCCAGTCCCAGCTGCTGTGATCCTGTACACTGTCCAATCACTGCGCTGATGTCCCAGTCTCGGTTGCTGTGATCCTGCACACTGTCCAATCCCAGCTGCTGTGATCCTGCACACTGTCCAATCACTGCGCTGATGTCCCAGTCCCAGCTGCTGTGATCGGGTACACTGTCCAATCACTGCGCTGATGTCCCAGTCCCAGCTGCTGTGATCGGGTACACTGTCCAATCACTGCGCTGATGTCCCAGTCCCAGCTGCTGTGATCCTGCACACTGTCCAATCACTGCGCTGATGTCCCAGTCCCAGCTGCTGTGATCCTGCACACTGTCCAATCACTGCGCTGATGTCCCAGTCCCAGCTGCTGTGATCCTGCACACTGTCCAATCACTGCGCTGATGTCCCTGTCCCAGCTGCTGTGATCCTGCACACTGTCCAAACACTGCGCTGATGTCCCAGTCCCAGCTGCTGTGATCCTGCACACTGTCCAATCACTGCGCTGATGTCCCAGTTCCAGCTGCTGTGATCCTGCACACTGTCCAATCACTGCGCTGATGTCCCAGTCCCAGCTGCTGTGATCCTGCACACTGTCCAATCACTGCGCTGATGTCCCTGTCCCAGCTGCTGTGATCCTGCCCACTGTCCAATCACTGCGCTGATGTCCCAGTCCCAGCTGCTGTGATCCTGCACATTGTCCAATCACTGCGCTGATGTCCCTGTCCCAGCTGCTGTGATCCTGCACACTGTCCAATCACTGCACTGATGTCCCAGTCCCAGCTGCTGTGATCGTGTACACTGTCCAATCACTGCGCTGATGTCCCAGTCCCAGCTGCTGTGATCCTGCACACTGTCCAATCACTGCGCTGATGTCCCAGTCCCAGCTGCTGTGATCCTGCACACTGTCCAATCACTGCGCTGATGTCCCAGTCCCAGCTGCTGTGATCCTGCACACTGTCCAATCACTGTGCTGATGTCCCAGTCCCAGCTGCTGTGATCCTGCACACTGTCCAATCACTGCGCTGATGTCCCTGTCCCAGCTGCTGTGATCCTGCACACTGTCCAATCACTGCGCTGATGTCCCAGTTCCATCTGCTGTGATCCTGTACACTGTCCAATCACTGCGCTGATGTCCCAGTCCCAACTGCTGTGATCCTGCACACTGTCCAATCACTGCGCTGATGTCCCAGTCCCAGCTGCTGTGATCCTGCACACTGTCCAATCACTGCGCTGATGTCCCAGTCCCAGCTGCTGTGATCCTGCACACTGTCCAATCACTGCGCTGATGTCCCAGTCCCAGCTGCTGTGATCCTGCACACTGTCCAATCACTGCGCTGATGTCCCAGTCCCAGCTGCTGTGATCCTGTACACTGTCCAATCACTGCGCTGATGTCCCAGTCTCGGTTGCTGTGATCCTGCACACTGTCCAATCCCAGCTGCTGTGATCCTGCACACTGTCCAATCACTGCGCTGATGTCCCAGTCCCAGCTGCTGTGATCGTGAACACTATCCAATCACTGCACTGATGTCCCAGGTCCAGCTGCTGTGATCCTGCACACTGTCCAATCACTGCACTGATGTCCCAGTCCCAGCTGCTGTGATCCTGCACACTGTCCAATCACTGCGCTGATGTCTCAGTCCCAGCTGCTGTGATCCTGCACACTGTCCAATCACTGCGCTGATGTCCCTGTCCCAGCTGCTGTGATCCTGCACACTATCCAATCACTGCGCTGATGTCCCAGTCCCAGCTGCTGTGATCCTACACACTGTCCAATCACTGCGCTGATGTCCCAGTCCCAGCTGCTGTGATCCTGCACACTGTCCAATCACTGCGCTGATGTCCCAGTCCCAGCTGCTGTGATCGGGTACACTGTCCAATCACTGCGCTGATGTCCCAGTCTCAGCTGCTGTGATCGGGTACACTGTCCAATCACTGCGCTGATGTCCCAGTCCCACCTGCTGTGATCCTGCACACTGTCCAATCACTGCGCTGATGTCCCAGTCCCCGCTGCTGTGATCCTCCACACTGTCCAATCACTGCGCTGATGTCCCAGTCCCAGCTGCTGTGATCCTGCACACTGTCCAATCACTGCGCTGATGTCCCAGTCCCAGCTGCTGTGATCCTGCACACTGTCCAATCACTGCGCTGATGTCCCAGTTCCAGCTGCTGTGATCCTGCACACTGTCCAATCACTGCGCTGATGTCCCAGTTCCATCTGCTGTGATCCTGTACACTGTCCAATCACTGCGCTGATGTCCCAGTCCCAACTGCTGTGATCCTGCACACTGTCCAATCACTGCGCTGATGTCCCAGTCCCAGCTGCTGTGATCCTGCACACTGTCCAATCACTGCGCTGATGTCCCAGTCCCAGCTGCTGTGATCCTGCACACTGTCCAATCACTGCGCTGATGTCCCAGTCCCAGCTGCTGTGATCCTGCACACTGTCCAATCACTGCGCTGATGTCCCAGTCCCAGCTGCTGTGATCCTGCACACTGTCCAATCACTGCGCTGATGTCCCAGTCCCAGCTGCTGTGATCCTGTACACTGTCCAATCACTGCGCTGATGTCCCAGTCTCGGTTGCTGTGATCCTGCACACTGTCCAATCCCAGCTGCTGTGATCCTGCACACTGTCCAATCACTGCGCTGATGTCCCAGTCCCAGCTGCTGTGATCGTGAACACTATCCAATCACTGCACTGATGTCCCAGGTCCAGCTGCTGTGATCCTGCACACTGTCCAATCACTGCACTGATGTCCCAGTCCCAGCTGCTGTGATCCTGCACACTGTCCAATCACTGCGCTGATGTCTCAGTCCCAGCTGCTGTGATCCTGCACACTGTCCAATCACTGCGCTGATGTCCCTGTCCCAGCTGCTGTGATCCTGCACACTATCCAATCACTGCGCTGATGTCCCAGTCACAGCTGCTGTGATCCTGCACACTGTCCAATCACTGCGCTGATATCCCAGTCCCAGCTGCTGTGATCCTGCACACTGTCCAATCACTGCGCTGATGTCCCAGTCCCAGCTGCTGTGATCCTGCACACTGTCCAATCACTGCGCTGATGTCCCAGTCCCAGCTGCTGTGATCGGGTACACTGTCCAATCACTGCGCTGATGTCCCAGTCCCAGCTGCTGTGACCGGGTACACTGTCCAATCACTGCGCTGATGTCCCAGTCCTACCTGCTGTGATCCTGCACACTGTCCAATCACTGCGCTGATGTCCCAGTCCCCGCTGCTGTGATCCTGCACACTGTCCAATCACTGCGCTGATGTCCCAGTCCCAGCTGCTGTGATCCTGTACACTGTCCAATCACTGCGCTGATGTCCCAGTCCCAGCTGCTGTGATCCTGCACACTGTCCAATCACTGCGCTGATGTCCCACTCCCAGCTGCTGTGATCCTACACACTGTCCAATCACTGCGCTGATGTCCCAGTCCCAGCTGCTGTGATCTTGCACTCTGTCCAATCACTGCGCTGATGTCCCAGTCCCAGCTGCTGTGATCGGGTACACTGTCCAATCACTGCGCTGATGTCCCAGTCCCAGCTGCTGTGATCCAGCACACTGTCCAATCACTGCGCTGATGACCCAGTCCCAGCTGCTGTGATCCTGCACACTGTCCAATCACTGCGCTCATGACCCAGTCCCAGCTGCTGTGATCCTGCACACTGTCCAATCACTGCGCTGATGTCCCAGTCCCACCTGCTGTGATCCTGCACACTGTCCAATCACTGCGCTGATGTCCCAGTCCCAGCTGCTGTGATCGGGTACACTGTCCAATCACTGCGCTGATGTCCCAGTCCCAGCTGCTGTGATCGGGTACACTGTCCAATCACTGCGCTGATGTCCCAGTCCCAGCTGATGTGATCCTTAACATTGTCCAATCACTGCGCTGATGTCCCAGTCCCAGCTGCTGTGATCCTGCACACTGTCCAATCACTGCGCTGATGTCCCAGTCCCAGCTGCTGTGATCCTACACACTGTCCAATCACTGCGCTGATGTCCCAGTCCCAGCTGCTGTGATCCTACACACTGTCCAATCACTGCGCTGATGTCCCTGTCCCAGCTGCTGTGATCGGGTACACTGTCCAATCACTGCGCTGATGTCTCAGTCCCAGCTGCTGTGATCCTGCACACTGTCCAATCACTGCGCTGATGTCCCAGTCCCAGCTGCTGTGATCTTGCACTCTGTCCAATCACTGCGCTGATGTCCCAGTCCCAGCTGCTGTGATCCTGCACATTGTCCAATCACTGCGCTGATGTCCCTGTCCCAGCTGCTGTGATCCTGCACACTGTCCAATCACTGCGCTGATGTCCCTGTCCCAGCTGCTGTGATCCTGCACACTGTCCAATCACTGCGCTGATGTCCCTGTCCCAGCTGCTGTGATCGGGTACACTGTCCAATCACTGCGCTGATGTCCCAGTCCCAGCTGCTGTGATCCTGCACACTGTCCAATCACTGCGCTGATGTCCCAGTCCCAACTGCTGTGATCGGGTACACTGTCCAATCACTGCGCTGATGTCCCAGTCCCAGCTGCTGTGATCCTGCACACTGTCCAATCACTGCGCTGATGTCCCAGTCCCAGCTGCTGTGATCCTGCACACTGTCCAATCACTGCGCTGATGTCCCAGTCCCAGCTGCTGTGATCCTGCACACTGTCCAATCACTGCGCTGATGTCCCAGTCCCAGCTGCTGTGATCCTGCACACTGTCCAATCACTGCGCTGATGTCCCAGTCCCAGCTGCTGTGATCCTGCACACTGTCCAATCACTGCGCTGATGTCCCAGTTCCAGCTGCTGTGATCCTGCACACTGTCCAATCACTGCACTGATGTCCCAGTCCCAGCTGCTGTGATCCTGCACACTGTCCAATCACTGCGCTGATGTCCCTGTCCCAGCTGCTGTGATCCTGCACACTGTCCAATCACTGCGCTGATGTCCCAGTCCCAGCTGCTGTGATCCTGCACATTGTCCAATCACTGCGCTGATGTCCCTGTCCCAGCTGCTGTGATCCTGCACACTGTCCAATCACTGCGCTGATGTCCCAGTCCCAGCTGCTGTGATCGTGTACACTGTCCAATCACTGCGCTGATGTCCCAGTCCCAGCTGCTGTGATCCTGCACACTGTCCAATCACTGCGCTGATGTCCCAGTCCCAGCTGCTGTGATCCTGCACACTGTCCAATCACTGCGCTGATGTCCCAGTCCCAGCTGCTGTGATCCTGCACACTGTCCAATCACTGCGCTGATGTCCCAGTCCCAGCTGCTGTGATCCTGCACACTGTCCAATCACTGCGCTGATGTCCCTGTCCCAGCTGCTGTGATCCTGCACACTGTCCAATCACTGCGCTGATGTCCCAGTTCCATCTGCTGTGATCCTGTACACTGTCCAATCACTGCGCTGATGTCCCAGTCCCAACTGCTGTGATCCTGCACACTGTCCAATCACTGCGCTGATGTCCCAGTCCCACCTGCTGTGATCCTGCACATTGTCCAATCACTGCGCTGATGTCCCAGTCCCAGCTGCTGTGATCCTGCACACTGTCCAATCACTGCGCTGATGTCCCAGTCCCAGCTGCTGTGATCCTGCACACTGTCCAATCACTGCGCTGATGTCCCAGTCCCAGCTGCTGTGATCCTGCACACTGTCCAATCACTGCGCTGATGTCCCAGTCCCAGCTGCTGTGATCCTGTACACTGTCCAATCACTGCGCTGATGTCCCAGTCTCGGTTGCTGTGATCCTGCACACTGTCCAATCCCAGCTGCTGTGATCCTGCACACTGTCCAATCACTGCGCTGATGTCCCAGTCCCAGCTGCTGTGATCGTGAACACTATCCAATCACTGCACTGATGTCCCAGGTCCAGCTGCTGTGATCCTGCACACTGTCCAATCACTGCACTGATGTCCCAGTCCCAGCTGCTGTGATCCTGCACACTGTCCAATCACTGCGCTGATGTCTCAGTCCCAGCTGCTGTGATCCTGCACACTGTCCAATCACTGCGCTGATGTCCCTGTCCCAGCTGCTGTGATCCTGCACACTATCCAATCACTGCGCTGATGTCCCAGTCCCAGCTGCTGTGATCCTGCACACTGTCCAATCACTGCGCTGATATCCCAGTCCCAGCTGCTGTGATCCTGCACACTGTCCAATCACTGCGCTGATGTCCCAGTCCCAGCTGCTGTGATCGGGTACACTGTCCAATCACTGCGCTGATGTCCCAGTCCCAGCTGCTGTGATCGGGTACACTGTCCAATCACTGCGCTGATGTCCCAGTCCCACCTGCTGTGATCCTGCACACTGTCCAATCACTGCGCTGATGTCCCAGTCCCAGCTGCTGTGATCCTCCACACTGTCCAATCACTGCGCTGATGTCCCAGTCCCAGCTGCTGTGATCCTGCACACTGTCCAATCACTGCGCTGATGTCCCAGTCCCAGCTGCTGTGATCCTGCACACTGTCCAATCACTGCGCTGATGTCCCAGTTCCAGCTGCTGTGATCCTGCACACTGTCCAATCACTGCGCTGATGTCCCAGTCCCAGCTGCTGTGATCCTGCACACTGTCCAATCACTGCGCTGATGTCCCTGTCCCAGCTGCTGTGATCCTGCACACTGTCCAATCACTGCGCTGATGTCCCAGTCCCAGCTGCTGTGATCCTGCACATTGTCCAATCACTGCGCTGATGTCCCTGTCCCAGCTGCTGTGATCCTGCACACTGTCCAATCACTGCGCTGATGTCCCAGTCCCAGCTGCTGTGATCGTGTACACTGTCCAATCACTGCGCTGATGTCCCAGTCCCAGCTGCTGTGATCCTGCACACTGTCCAATCACTGCGCTGATGTCCCAGTCCCAGCTGCTGTGATCCTGCACACTGTCCAATCACTGCGCTGATGTCCCAGTCCCAGCTGCTGTGATCCTGCACACTGTCCAATCACTGCGCTGATGTCCCTGTCCCAGCTGCTGTGATCCTGCACACTGTCCAATCACTGCGCTGATGTCCCAGTTCCATCTGCTGTGATCCTGTACACTGTCCAATCACTGCGCTGATGTCCCAGTCCCAACTGCTGTGATCCTGCACACTGTCCAATCACTGCGCTGATGTCCCAGTCCCACCTGCTGTGATCCTGCACACTGTCCAATCACTGCGCTGATGTCCCAGTCCCAGCTGCTGTGATCCTGCACACTGTCCAATCACTGCGCTGATGTCCCAGTCCCAGCTGCTGTGATCCTGCACACTGTCCAATCACTGCGCTGATGTCCCAGTCCCAGCTGCTGTGATCCTGCACACTGTCCAATCACTGCGCTGATGTCCCAGTCCCAGCTGCTGTGATCCTGTACACTGTCCAATCACTGCGCTGATGTCCCAGTCTCGGTTGCTGTGATCCTGCACACTGTCCAATCCCAGCTGCTGTGATCCTGCACACTGTCCAATCACTGCGCTGATGTCCCAGTCCCAGCTGCTGTGATCGTGAACACTATCCAATCACTGCACTGATGTCCCAGGTCCAGCTGCTGTGATCCTGCACACTGTCCAATCACTGCACTGATGTCCCAGTCCCAGCTGCTGTGATCCTGCACACTGTCCAATCACTGCGCTGATGTCTCAGTCCCAGCTGCTGTGATCCTGCACACTGTCCAATCACTGCGCTGATGTCCCTGTCCCAGCTGCTGTGATCCTGCACACTATCCAATCACTGCGCTGATGTCCCAGTCCCAGCTGCTGTGATCCTGCACACTGTCCAATCACTGCGCTGATATCCCAGTCCCAGCTGCTGTGATCCTGCACACTGTCCAATCACTGCGCTGATGTCCCAGTCCCAGCTGCTGTGATCCTGCACACTGTCCAATCACTGCGCTGATGTCCCAGTCCCAGCTGCTGTGATCGGGTACACTGTCCAATCACTGCGCTGATGTCCCAGTCCCAGCTGCTGTGATCCTGCACACTGTCCAATCACTGCGCTGATGTCCCAGTCCCAGCTGCTGTGATCCTGCACACTGTCCAATCACTGCGCTGATGTCCCAGTCCCACCTGCTGTGATCCTGCACACTGTCCAATCACTGCGCTGATGTCCCAGTCCCCGCTGCTGTGATCCTGCACACTGTCCAATCACTGCGCTGATGTCCCAGTCCCAGCTGCTGTGATCCTGTACACTGTCCAATCACTGCGCTGATGTCCCAGTCCCAGCTGCTGTGATCCTGCACACTGTCCAATCACTGCGCTGATGTCCCACTCCCAGCTGCTGTGATCCTACACACTGTCCAATCACTGCGCTGATGTCCCAGTCCCAGCTGCTGTGATCGGGTACACTGTCCAATCACTGCGCTGATGTCCCAGTCCCAGCTGCTGTGATCCAGCACACTGTCCAATCACTGCGCTGATGTCCCAGTCCCAGCTGCTGTGATCCTGCACACTGTCCAATCACTGCGCTCATGACCCAGTCCCAGCTGCTGTGATCCTGCACACTGTCCAATCACTGCGCTGATGTCCCAGTCCCACCTGCTGTGATCCTGCACACTGTCCAATCACTGCGCTGATGTCCCAGTCCCAGCTGCTGTGATCGGGTACACTGTCCAATCACTGCGCTGATGTCCCAGTCCCAGCTGCTGTGATCGGGTACACTGTCCAATCACTGCGCTGATGTCCCAGTCCCAGCTGCTGTGATCCTACACACTGTCCAATCACTGCGCTGATGTCCCAGTCCCAGCTGCTGTGATCCTACACACTGTCCAATCACTGCGCTGATGTCCCAGTCCCAGCTGCTGTGATCCTGCACACTGTCCAATCACTGCGCTGATGTCCCAGTCCCAGCTGCTGTGATCCTGCACACTGTCCAATCACTGCGCTGATGTCCCAGTCCCAGCTGCTGTGATCGGGTACACTGTCCAATCACTGCGCTGATGTCCCAGTCCCAGCTGCTGTGATCCTGTACACTGTCCAATCACTGCGCTGATATCCCAGTCCCAGCTGCTGTGATCCTGCACACTGTCCAATCACTGCGCTGATGACCCAGTCCCAGCTGCTGTGATCCTGCACACTGTCCAATCACTGCGCTGATGTCCCAGTCCCCGCTGCTGTGATCCTCCACACTGTCCAATCACTGCGCTGATGTCCCAGTCCCAGCTGCTGTGATCCTGTACACTGTCCAATCACTGCGCTGATGTCCCAGTCCCAGCTGCTGTGATCCTGCACACTGTCCAATCACTGCGCTGATGTCCCACTCCCAGCTGCTGTGATCCTACACACTGTCCAATCACTGCGCTGATGTCCCAGTCCCAGCTGCTGTGATCGGGTACACTGTCCAATCACTGCGCTGATGTCCCAGTCCCAGCTGCTGTGATCCTGTACACTGTCCAATCACTGCGCTGATATCCCAGTCCCAGCTGCTGTGATCCTGCACACTGTCCAATCACTGCGCTGATGACCCAGTCCCAGCTGCTGTGATCCTGCACACTGTCCAATCACTGCGCTGATGTCCCAGTCCCCGCTGCTGTGATCCTCCACACTGTCCAATCACTGCGCTGATGTCCCAGTCCCAGCTGCTGTGATCCTGCACACTGTCCAATCACTGCGCTGATGTCCCAGTCCCAGCTGCTGTGATCCTGCACACTGTCCAATCACTGCGCTGATGTCCCACTCCCAGCTGCTGTGATCCTACACACTGTCCAATCACTGCACTGATGTCCCAGTCCCAGCTGCTGTGATCTTGCACTCTGTCCAATTACTGCGCTGATGTCCCAGTCCCAGCTGCTGTGATCGGGTACACTGTCCAATCACTGCGCTGATGTCCCAGTCCCAGCTGCTGTGATCCAGCACACTGTCCAATCACTGCGCTCATGACCCAGTCCCAGCTGCTGTGATCCTGCACACTGTCCAATCACTGCGCTGATGTCCCAGTCCCACCTGCTGTGATCCTGCACACTGTCCAATCACTGCGCTGATGTCCCAGTCCCAGCTGCTGTGATCGGGTACACTGTCCAATCACTGCGCTGATGTCCCAGTCCCAGCTGCTGTGATCGGGTACACTGTCCAATCACTGCGCTGATGTCCCAGTCCCAGCTGCTGTGATCCTGCACACTGTCCAATCACTGCGCTGATGTCCCAGTCCCAGCTGCTGTGATCCTGCACACTGTCCAATCACTGCGCTGATGTCCCAGTCCCAGCTGCTGTGATCCTACACACTGTCCAATCACTGCGCTGATGTCCCAGTCCCAGCTGCTGTGATCCTACACACTGTCCAATCACTGCGCTGATGTACCAGTCCCAGCTGCTGTGATCCTGCACACTGTCCAATCACTGCGCTGATGTCCCAGTCCCAGCTGCTGTGATCGGGTACACTGTCCAATCACTGCGCTGATGTCCCAGTCCCAGCTGCTGTGATCGGGTACACTGTCCAATCACTGCGCTGATGTCCCAGTCCCAGCTGCTGTGATCCTGCACACTGTCCAATCACTGCGCTGATGTCCCAGTCCCAGCTGCTGTGATCCTGCACACTGTCCAATCACTGCGCTGATGTCCCAGTCCCAGCTGCTGTGATCCTGCACACTGTCCAATCACTGCGCTGATGTCCCAGTCCCCGCTGCTGTGATCCTCCACACTGTCCAATCACTGCGCTGATGTCCCAGTCCCAGCTGCTGTGATCGGGTACACTGTCCAATCACTGCGCTGATGTCCCAGTCCCAGCTGCTGTGATCCTGCACACTGTCCAATCACTGCGCTGATGTCCCACTCCCAGCTGCTGTGATCCTACACACTGTCCAATCACTGCGCTGATGTCCCAGTCCCAGCTGCTGTGATCTTGCACTCTGTCCAATCACTGCGCTGATGTCCCAGTCCCAGCTGCTGTGATCCTGCACACTGTCCAATCACTGCGCTGATGTCCCAGTCCCAGCTGCTGTGATCCTGCACACTGTCCAATCACTGCGCTGATGTCCCAGTCCCAGCTGCTGTGATCCTGTACACTGTCCAATCACTGCGCTGATGTCCCAGTCCCAGCTGCTGTGATCCTGCACACTGTCCAATCACTGCGCTGATGTCCCAGTCCCAGCTGCTGTGATCCTGTACACTGTCCAATCACTGCGCTGATGTCCCAGTCCCAGCTGCTGTGATCCTGCACACTGTCCAATCACTGCGCTGATGTCCCAGTCCCAGAATTTGCAGCCAGGAAGTGAAGTCGAGGTGTTGCTGAGTATTCGGCCCGATCCGAGATTCTCCCACAAGGTGAAACACCCTGTAAACATCTCCCCTGTCTGCCCACCCAGGAATCGTGTACGTGTCCATAAGGTCATCTCCACGCCTTCTCAACCCGCACCGAGTTCAGGCCCAACCTCCCCCCCCACCTCTCCTCCTCACCCCGTCCTCCTCACCCCCTCCTCCTCACCCCCTCCTCCTCCTCCTCAGTCCCTGTCTGCCCAGGCCCTGCTGAGTGAACTTTGTCTGGACTGTCTCCAATGTCAGTCTGTCTTCCCTCAGGTAACGGGGCCTGAAGGTGCTGACAGGACCCAGCTGGGCTCTGACCAGGGCCTTGGTGAGGTTTTAGCAAAACACCCCACCTGTTCCTTCCCTGTTCCCCACTGAACGTGGACGCTTCAGGCAACATGGAGAGAGGATTGGTTAACCAACAGGAAGCAAAGGTGCAGAGGAGATTTACCCGGATGTTGCCTGGTCTGGAGGGAAGGTCTTATGAGGAAAGGCTGAGAGACTTGGGTCTGTTCTCATTGGAGAGAAGAAGGCTAAGAGGGGATTTGATAGAGACATACAAGATGATCAGAGGATTAGATAGGGTGGACATTTTCCTAGAATGATGACGATAGCGTGTATGAGGGGGCATAACTACAAATTGAGGGGTGATAGATTTAAGACAGATGTCAGAGGCAGGTTCTTTACTCAGAGAATGGTAAGGGTGTGGAATGCCCGACCTGCTAATGTAGTCAACTCAGCCACATTAGGGAGATTTAAACAATCCTTGGATAAGCTCATGGATGATTTTGGGATAGTGTGGGGGACGAGCTGAGAATAGTTCACAGGTCAGCGCAACATCGAGGGCCGAAGGGCCTGTTCTGTGTTCATTGGAATTCAGAAGAATGAGAGAGGATCTTCCAGAAACGTATAAAATGATGAAGGGAATAGATAAGATAGATGTTGGGAGGATGTTTCCACTGGTGGGTGAAACTAGGACAAGAGGGCACAGACTCAAAATTAGGGAGAACAGATTTAGGAATGAGCTGAGGAGGAACTTCTTCACCCTGAGGGTTGGGAGCTGAGACCACAGAAAGGTCAGCCATGACTGTACTGAATGTCAGAGCGGGCGTACAGGGCCAGACGGCCCACTCCTGCTCCGTATGTTTTAGTGATTCATGCACAAGGGCTCCCAGATCCGTGTTCTGTAGCTTTTAGCTTTCTCTGTTTAAATACTATCCTGCTCTCCTACCCTTCCCACCCAAGGGCATCACCTCCCACTACTCCACATCTAATCCATCTGCACGTTTTACCCACTGTCTCTGTCTGGAGGAGAAAGTGAGGTCTGCAGATGCTGGAGATCAGAGCTGAAAATGTGTTGCTGGAAAAGCGCAGCAGGTCAGGCAGCATCCAAGGAGCAGTAATATCGACGTTTCGGGCATAAGCCCTTCTTCCTGATGAAGGGCTTATGCCTGAAACGTCGAATTTCCTGCTCCTTGGATGCTGCCTGACCTGCTGCGCTTTTCCAGCAACACATTTTCAGCTCTCACTCTCTCTGTCTGTCTGTATCCCTCTTTTTATCACCCTCACCACTTACCTTCCCATCTCTCTCTGTCTGATCCACATACACAGCGTTAAGCCATTCATTTTCCTCATCCAAGTCATTAATATATATTGTAAACAACTTTGGCTCCAGCACTGATCCCTGTGGTACAGGTTCCCATCCCGAAAATGCCTACTTTTTTCCAATTTTCTATCTTCTATTCATTTTGTAATCCTCTATCCAAGCTAATATACTCCCTCTAACACCATGTACTGTTATTAAGTAGCCTAAGAGTCATAGAGACATACAGCACGGAGACAGACCCTTTGGTCCAACCTGTCCATGCCGACCAGATATCCCAACCTAATCTAGTCCCACCTGCCAGCACCCGGCCCATATCCCTCCAAACCCTTCCTATTCATATACCCATCCAAATGCCTCTTAAATGTTGTAATTGTACCAGCCTCCACCACTTCCTCTGGCAGCTCATTCCATACACGTACCACCCTCTGTGTGAAAAAGTTGCCCCTTAGGTCTCTTTTATATCTTTCCCCTCTCACCCTAAACCTATGCCCTCTAGTTCTGGACTCCCCTACACCAGAGAAAAGACTTTGTCTACTTATCCTATCCATGCCCCTCATAATTTTGTAAACCTCGATAAGGTCACCCCTCAGCCTCCCACACTCCAGGGAAAACAGCCCCAGCCTGTTCAGCCTCTCCCTGTAGCTCAGATCCTCCAACCCTGGCAACATCCTTGTAAATCTTTTCTGAACCCTTTCAAGTTTCATAACATCTTTCCGATAGGAAGGAGACCGGAATTACACGCAATATTCCAACAGTGGCCTAACCAATGACCTGTACAGCCGCAACATGACCTCCCAACTCCTGTACTCAATACTCTGACCAATAAAGGAAAGCATACCAAACGCCTTCTTCACTACCCTATCTACCTGCGACTCCACTTTCAAGGAGCTATGAGCCTGCACTCCAAGGTCTCTTTGTTCAGCAACACTCCCTAGGACCTTGGTACCTTGTCAAATGTCTTCTGAAAATCCAAATATATTGCAAATTCTTTAACTATCCTGTGAGTTCCCTCCTCAAAGAATTCTAGTAAATTTGTCAGGCACAACTGCCCCTTCATGAAGCAACATTGACTCTGCTTGATCATATTATATATTTCTAAAAGCTCTGCTGATGCATCCTTCTTTTCCCAATTACAGGCATTAAGCTAACTGGTTGATAGTTACCTGCATTTGTCTCCTCTTTTTTAATTGAAGTGTTATATTCCTAACAAAATCAGAAATTGTTAGATAAACACAACAGGTCCGGAGATTAAGCTGAGTTAACGTCTCGGGTCCCGTGACCCTTCTTCAGGATTGAATGTAGCTAGGAAAAGGTTGATCTATATGCTGAAGGTGGGGTGGGAGAAGGGGAAGGAGTAAACAATAGGTAGAGATAGAGCCTACAGAGAGAGAGTAAAAAATGAGGTCTGCAGATGCTGGAGATCACAGCTGCAAATGTGTTGCTGGTCAAAGCACAGCAGGCCAGGCAGCATCTCAGGAATAGAGAATTCGACGTTTCGAGCATAAGCCCTTCATCAGGGCTTATGCTCGAAACGTCGAATTCTCTATTCCTGAGATGCTGCCTGGCCTGCTGTGCTTTGACCAGCAACACATTTACAGAGAGAGAGAGAGAGAGAGAGAGAAGGATAGATAGACAAAGGGAGTGCTGATAGTAAGCTGGGGAAAAGTGTTCAATAGGTGATTGTGTGGACTCAGAGGGGGGTGAAAATGGGACAAGGAGGGGGGTGAAAATGGGACAAGGAGGGGGGTGAAAATGGGACAAGAGGGGGTGAAAATGGGAGGGGGTGAAAATGGGACAAGGAGGGGGTGAAAATGGGAGGGGGGTGAAAATGGGACAAGGAGGGGGTGAAAATGGGACAAGGAGGGGGGTGAAAATGGGACAAGAGGGGGTGAAAATGGGAGGGGGTGAAAATGGGACAAGAGGGGGTGAAAATGGGACAAGAGGGGGGTGAAAATGGGAGGGGGGTGAAAATGGGACAAGGAGGGGGTGAAAATGGGAGGGGGGTGAAAATGGGACAAGGAGGAGGTGAAAATGGGACGGGGGGGTGAGAATGGGACAAGGAGGGGGGTGAAAATGGGACAAGGAGGGGGGTGAAAATGGGACAAGAGGGGGGTGAAAATGGGAGGGGGGTGAAAATGGGACAAGAGGGGGGTGAAAATGGGAGGGGGGTGAAAATGGGACAAGGAGGGGGTGAAAATGGGAGGGGGGTGAAAATGGGAGGGGGGTGAAAATGGGACAAGGAGGGGGGTGAAAATGGGAGGGGGGTGAAAATGGGAGGGGGTGAAAATGGGACAAGAGGGGGTGAAAATGGGAGGGGGTGAAAAAAGGGAGGGGGTGAAAATGGGACAAGGAGGGGGGGCTGAAAATGGGACAAGGAGGGGGTGAAAATGGGAGGATGGGTGGGGTAGGGAACAAACATGGACGGAGAGAATCAGGCTCTGACATTTATTGAACTCAATATTGAGTGCAGAGTTGCCAAGCAGAAAATGAAGTGCAGTTCTTCCAGCATGTGCTGAGCTTCACTGGAACACTGCAGCAAGCCGAGACAGAGATATTGACCAGGAAGCGGGAGGAGGGGTGTTAAAGTAGCCGGCAACTGGAAGCTCAGGGTCCTTTTGGCAGACAGAACTTGGATGTTCTGTGAAGTGGTCACCAAGTCTACATTCCCCCAATGTAGAGGAGACCACATTGTGTAAAAAGTGAGGTCTGCAGATGCTGGAGATCAGAGCTGAAAATGTGTTGCTGGTTAAAGCGCAGCAGGTCAGGCAGCATCCAAGGAACAGGAAATTCGACGTTTCGGGCATAAGCCCTTCTTCAGGAATGAGGAGAGTGTGTCCAGCAGGCTAAGATAAAAGGTAGGGAGGAGGGACATTGGAGATGTGATAGGTGGAAGGAGGTCAAGGTGAGGGTGATACGCCAGAGTGGGGTGGGGGCGGAGAGGTCAGAAGAAGATTGCAGGTTAGGAAGAGTTTCTGTACAGAGGAGGTGACCACATTGTGAGCAGGGAATGCAGGAGAGTGGATTCAGTGAAACGCAGGTAAATCTCTGCTTCACCCGGAAGGTATGTTTGGGGCTTTGGATAGTGAGGAGGGAGGAGGAGTCATAAAACACTGTAGAGGCCCTTTGGTCCATCGGGTCAGTGCTGACCAACCTAAACTAGTCCCACTTCCCCACACTAGCCCCTGAATGCTATGCCACATGAAGTACTCTGTTTAAAGGGTGTGAGGTTTCCTACCTCAACCCCACGCCCCCCTCCCCCTTCCCCCCAGACAGCGCATTCCCAACTCCCCCACCCACCCTCTGGGTGAAAATCATTTCCCCCAAATCCCCTCTGAACCTGCTGACCTTTCACCTGTAAATGCTGCTCCCTTGTTCCTGACCCTTTACCCAGGGGGAGTAGCCGCTCTCTCCCCACCCTGTCCATGCCCCTCACTATCTGACACACCTCGATCAGCCCCCCCCTCAGCCGTCTCTAAAGAAACCATCCTGAGCTTATCCAGCCTCTCTCCATCACGGAGACACTCCATCCCAGGGAGTATCCTGGGGGGGTCTCCCTCTGCACCCCCTTCCAGGACAATCCCATCCTTCCCATAGCGTGGGGACCAGAATCTGCTGTGAGTGATTACAGACAGGGATTACACCTTTGCTGATAGCAGGGGATGGTGCCGTGACGCTGTGGGGAGGTGTCAGGATTGGAGTAAGGGTGGGCCAGTGTGTCCCAGATGGAACGGTCCCTGTGGAAAGCTGACAAAAAACGGGGAGGGGAATATGTGTCGGGTGGTGGCATCTTGCAGGAGGTGACGGAAATGGCAGGTAATGTCCCTCTGGATGTGGATGCTGATGGGATGGTAGGTAAGGACAAGGGGGACACTATCGCTGTTGTGGGAGATAGGCAGGGGGTAAGGGCGAGAAGGAGAGAGAGAGTGGGAGAGAAAAAGGGAAAGAATGAAAGACAGAGAGAGGGAGTGTGAGAGTGGCAGAGGGAGAGAGAGAGTGAAAGCTGAGTGTGAGAGTGACGGAGGGAGAGAGAGAGAGAGTGAAAGCTGAGAGAGAGTGAAAGCTGCGTGTGAGAGTGACAGAGGGAGAGAGAGAGTGAAAGCTGAGTGTGAGAGTGACAGAGGGAGAGAGAGAGAGTGAGTGAAAGCTGAGAGAGAGTGAAAGCTGTGTGTGAGAGTGACAGAGGGAGAGAGAGAGAGTGAAAGCTGAGTGTGAGAGTGACAGAGGGAGAGAGAGAGAGAGTGAAAGCTGAGTGTGAGAGTGACAGAGGGAGAGAGAGAGTGAAAGCTGAGTGTGAGAGTGACAGAGGGAGAGAGAGAGTGAAAGCTGAGTGTGAGTGTGTGAGAGTGAGAAAGATAGAAAGCTGACTGCACAGACACTGCTGTAGCCAGATGAGCTGCAGAAGGTGACGCTGATGTTCGTTGATGTTAAAGGTGCCCTGATAGTGAAGGGGCTCTGACACACAATTGGAACAGCTCAATCACCTCCTCCTGGTCGTGTGGGACAGTCTCAAGGAGTGGCCTGCATAGCACTTACTGTAGCAGCGACACAGCCCTACCTCCCAACAGAAAACAAACTCTCTCTCACACACACCCAGAACAAAATAGAGAAGACCACACTGGGTGATAAAATGCCAGTTTTATTTCTTTTATATACACGTGCAGTGACAAATCTGTTTTTACAAAAAGGGAAGTTAAAGATGACGTGATTGGTGCTGGAGGCTGGGTGTTGTGTGTTTTCAGAGTTGGACGCTAGCCACAGGAGCTGGAGGCTGAATCTCTCTCGGTCTTCCAGCGTTTGCAGTGACCCAGTAACCAGTCCGGGTTCATGTACTGCAGGCTCTGTCCCACGCTCAGCTCATCACCAGCTCCCTTCCATTACCTGGAGATGGTTCCACTGTCCACTCAGAACTGGCCGGCAGCTGGACCAGGCCGTGGCCGGGAAGGCCAATGCAGATCGAAGCCTGGGAGAGATCAGTGTGCATTGATCGCGAGAAACCCATCCCAGGGGGCAAGAGGAGATGCAATCCCAGGGGGTGTAACTGACCATCAGATTCCAAAAGCTACATCATCATCGGTATGTGTAAGAACCCTTCTCCTGTAGTTCCTCACTGTGCTCACCATAAAGGCCTGTACATAGTTAGTGACACCAGCATTAACCTACAGCCATGGGTTCAGGAGCAGGAAGCAACATTACTTAAACCAGTAACCCCCCCCCACCTTGCTGAAAGGTGGATGGACAAAGGCATCGCTGCACTGATCTGAGCTGAGCTTCTGTCTGATACTGGGTCACTGGTGACACTCAGATACTGAGGCCAGTCTCCAAATCCTGGAATGGTCACTGGGTCGGGAGACTGCTCCCTCCAGGAGTGAAGGGGACAAAGACTGGGCCACTGAGTCACAGAACCAGACAGGATCCCACATGACACCAGGACAGGGTGGGAACTTTGTGTCGGATATAGATGGACAATCAACATCTTGGTGTGTAGGTACATCTGCTATCGCTGAGGCCTCTCAGTCCCCTCTCTGAGCAACACCTCCATGGTCCAGCGGCCGTTCCTTCGAACGCCAGGTTTTGTCAGAGTGGGATGTCCCAGTCTCAGGGTGTGTCAGCCCCCCCTCCCCTCCCCTCCCCGATCCTGGGGAAATGAGGAGGGACGAGGAAGGTGTGAAACAGGCAGGAGGTGACATTCAGAGGCAGCTTCGGAGTGGTCAGCCTGTCCATATGGGATTGCGAACCAGGTCAGCCTGGAGGTGGGAATGAAACTGACTTCCATTTGTAATTTCTACATTCGCCCTTCCTCCAGGGCCGACAGGACGGTTTCCCAGAAAATGAAAAGCCACAACTTGTCCCTCAGTGCAGGGAGTCTCTGGAGAAGTGGCTAACTGTGAACGTGAGGTATATTCATCAGAGCACCTTTAGGTAAAAGCATCCAACGCAAGTTCTGTGTTCAAACACCCACAATGACCAGCAGGTAGTCTACACACTCTCCTGTCGTCACACCAAAATATATATTTCCGATCACTCAATCACTGCATTATTCCAGCTCTGTGCAAAACAACATTAATGCAATCTTCCAAACCGGGAGGGTGGTGGCTGTTTCCAGGTTGCTGTCAAAGTGATGTTTGCATATTTGATCCTCTCGGTCTCCTCCCACCCCACCTCAGAACGCCCCCTCCCTCCCTCCCTCCCTCCAGATGAGGAACAGTGTCAAGGAGCTGAGTCAATGAGAAGACGGTGTTTAGCCATGAGAGGAGAAGATTGGCCGGCTGATATTGCTGTTTGTGGTCATTGCAGTCAGC
>NW_026867670.1:35181-55181 GCF_020745735.1 Hemiscyllium ocellatum
CCCCCACAGATGCTGCCAGACCTGCTGAGATTCTCCTGCCTCAGACTCTCTCAGGAATTTGTTTCGAAGATTTTCAGCTGGGCAGACATATCTGCTCCAGAAACCCACCCGGTTCTGTTTCCCACTCGGTTTAAAGAAGGCAAGGAGTTTTTGGTGACTCATTAATGACAAAGATTCTGCACTTTTCAGGCAGGAAAGGGTCAGTGGCCTCAATGTGGCTGAAAATTGAGATATACAGAATATGAAACTGATGGGGCAGAAAGGAGAGAGTGTGAGATAGAGAAATACAACATCTCATTGACAGACAGAGGAGGAGCAACAAATAGGAATTAACTTACCGGATGTCGTGAGGGAGTGCAGATTGATCCAAACTGTACTGAATCACAGCTAGTTTGCATAAGGTCTTCAGACTTGGACCTGACAAATAACCCAAAGCAAATCCTTCAGAAGTTTAGCAGCATCATCAGGGGAAAGTGCCAACTCCAGTTCCTGGGGTAACTGCTCACTGCCAACCCCTGGGCAATCTGACCCCAACAACACCCACTTCCAGCTACACCAGATATTGCCGGCCTTTTGAAATCAGGGAATCTCGGACCTGTCCTGACGAGATCTAGTGGAAATGCTTCAACAGCCAGTCGGATTCTCCAGCAATAATGGAAAGGTATAGATTTGGAATCAATACACCCTCGAGAGTTCAGAGTTGTGTCATCGACAAGGTGGTCCTGTACCATATTCTGACCAGAGCAGTGTAAATAGGAATTAAACTCCCATGTGTGTTACATCAAACATCCCCACCCCCCAACAATACACACAATTAAACAGGAGAGACTGCAGACCACTGGCTCGACAATTTCCCATTGGATTCTTCTCCAAATCAGTTGAAACGTAAACCACACAGTAGGCAGAATCTTACGTACTGAAATCTAGGATGTACAGGTCAGAGTGATCCATCAAGTTAAACTCGTCCCCCATTCCTTGCTCTGGGCATGGGCTGTAGAAGAGATACAGAAAGACATTAATACAACTGGCTACAGTGGGCAGAGGCTGCTCACAAAACTATGGAGACAGGCCTGTCACTGTATAACACTGGGGTACAGTACTGGGGTGGAGACAGGCCTGTCACTGTATAACACTGGGGTACAGTACTGGGGTGGGGACAGGCCTGTCACTGTATAACACTGGGGTACAGTACTGGGGTGGGGACAGGCCTGTCACTGTATAACACTGGGGTACAGTACTGGGGTGGAGACAGGCCTGTCACTGTATAACACTGGGGTACAGTACTGGGGTGGGGACAGGCCTGTCACTGTATAACACTGGGGTACAGTACTGGGGTGGAGACAGGCCTGTCCCTGTATAACACTGGGATACAGTACTGGGGTGGGGACAGGCCTGTCCCTGTATAACACTGGGGTACAGTACTGGGGTGGGGACAGGCCTGTCACTGTATAACACTGGGGTACAGTACTGGGGTGGAGACAGGCCTGTCACTGTATAACACTGGGGTACAGTACTGGGGTGGGGACAGGTCTGTCCCTGTATAACACTGGGGTACAGTACTGGGGTGGAGACAGGCCTGTCACTGTATAACACTGGGATACAGTACTGGGGTGGAGACAGGCCTGTCCCTGTATAACACTGGGGTACAGTACTGGGGTGGAGACAGGCCTGTCACTGTATAACACTGGGGTACAGTACTGGGGTGGGGACAGGCCTGTCCCTGTATAACACTGGGGTACAGTACTGGGGTGGGGACAGGCCTGTCACTGTATAACACTGGGGTACAGTACTGGGGTGGGGACAGGTCTGTCACTGTATAACACTGGGGTACAGTACTGGGGTGGGGACAGGCCTGTCACTGTATAACACTGGGATACAGTACTGGGGTGGGGACAGGTCTGTCACTGTATAACCCTGGGGTACAGTACTGGGGTGGGGAGGGTCTGTCACTGTATAACACTGGGGTACAGTACTGGGGTGGGGACAGACCTGTCACTGTATAACACTGGGATACAGTACTGGGGTGGGGACAGACCTGTCACTGTATAACACTGGGATACAGTACTGGGGTGGGGACAGGCCTGTCACTGTATAACACTGGGATACAGTACTGGGGTGGGGACAGGTCTGTCACTGTATAACCCTGGGGTACAGTACTGGGGTGGGGAGGGTCTGTCACTGTATAACACTGGGGTACAGTACTGGGGTGGGGACAGGCCTGTCACTGTATAACACTGGGATACAGTACTGGGGTGGGGAGGGTCTGTCACTGTATAACACTGGGGTACAGTACTGGGGTGGGGACAGGCCTGTCACTGTATAACACTGGGGTACAGTACTGGGGTGGGGACAGGTCTGTCACTGTATAACACTGGGATACAGTACTGGGGTGGGGACAGGCCTGTCACTGTATAACACTGGGATACAGTACTGGGGTGGGGACAGGTCTGTCACTGTATAACCTGGGGTACAGTACTGGGGTGGGGAGGGTCTGTCACTGTATAACACTGGGGTACAGTACTGGGGTGGGGACAGGTCTGTCACTGTATAACACTGGGATACAGTACTGGGGTGGGGACAGGTCTGTCACTGTATAACACTGGGGTACAGTACTGGGGTGGGGACAGGTCTGTCACTGTATAACACTGGGGTACAGTACTGGGGTGGGGACAGGTCTGTCACCATATAACACTGGGGTACAGTACTAGGGTGGGGAGGGTCTGTCACTGTATAACACTGGGGTACAGTACTGGGGTGGGGACAGGTCTGTCACTGTATAACACTGGGGTACAGTACTGGGGTGGGGACAGGCCTGTCACTGTATAACACTGGGATACAGTACTGGGGTGGGGACAGGCCTGTCCCTGTATAACACTGGGGTACAGTACTGGGGTGGGGACAGGTCTGTCACTGTATAACACTGGGGTACAGTACTGGGGTGGGGACAGGCCTGTCACTGTATAACACTGGGATACTGTACTGGGGTGGGGACAGGTCTGCCACTGTATAACACTGGGGTACTGTACTGGGGTGGGGACAGGCCTGTCCCTGTATAACCCTGGGGTACAGTACTAGCCCTGCAGCCCTGCCTGTTTGCTGAGTGGGAGCTGTGCTGTGGGGTTCGAAGTTGCCCTCAGTGATGTTGCTTGCTGTGTTTGAGTTTGCAGCAGTTCACGAGTGAGCTCTCTGTAGTAAAGTACAAGTCAGTGATAGACTCCATCTGCCAGGTTAGCTTGGTTAGTTTTGTCGTTGGCTATCTTATCTTTGCATGTTAAACAGTGGAAACACAGAGTTTCAAACCACTAACAGGCCCACCTCCCCCCGAGGCCTTGGATTCTGGTGACAGTCTCCCTCCCTCCCTCGGAGCTTTAAGACTGTGTAGCCGGGCAGTTTGCAGGGCTCTAGGCTAACAGCATCATTTACACAGCAACCACACAGATCCTGCAGCCAGCTCCATACGTCAGTGTGACCATCCAGCCCCGCTCCCAGCTCTTGGAATCAAAAGGGTGTGGGAGGAACCCATTAGCCCCAAGAACATTCAATGCTTTGGCCTCTAACCAGGGGAGAGTTTGACCCGATACCCACTGATTCCAGTTTTGCCCGGGCTCCTTGATGCCACACTCGGTCGAATGCAGCCTTGATACCAAGGGCTGTCCCTCTCCCCTCCCCTCTGGAATCCAGCTCCTTTTGTCCATGTTTGACCCAAGGCTGGAATGAGGTCAGGAGCTGAGTGACCCTGGGGGAACCCAAACTGGGGGTGTTACTGAGCAGGTTATTGCTGAGCGGGTGCTGCTGGATAGCGCTGTTACTGAGCCCTTCCATCACTTTACTGAGGGTCGAGGGGAGACTGATGGGGTTGGGATTGACCAGGTCGATACCATGGCTGTACTGCAACAGTTTGAGCTCACATCTTCAACGCTATTCAAGGCATCAGCAAAACCAATAGCTTTTCCTGAAATCATGTGGAGTGGAAGGTTGTGATGAGAAGGGACGAGGGATGAGGAAAGCTTCATTTCCATTTTATAAACCGGGCTGGTCAGACTGTGGCTTCAAGAAATAACCAGCAAATGGCTGCCATACTGGGGCATGTGCATGTGTGTGTGTGTGCGCTACAGGGAGAGGCTGAACAGGCTGGGGCTGTTTTCCCTGGAGTGTCAGAGGCTGAGGGGGTGACCTTATAGAGGTTTACAAAATTATGAGGGGCATGGATAGGATAAATAGACAAAGTCTTTTCCCTGGGGTTGGGGAGTCCAGAACTAGAGGGTGAGAGGGGAAAGATATAAAAGAGACCTAAGGGGCAACTTTTTCACACAGAGGGTGGTACGTGTATGGAATGAGCTGCCAGAGGATGTGGTGGAGACTGGTACAATTACAACATTTAAGAGGCATCTGGATGGGTATATGGACAGGAAGGGTTTGGAGGGATATGGGCCGGGTGCTGGCAGGTGGGACTAGATTGGGTTGGGATATCTGGTCTGCATGGATGAGTTGGACCGAAGGGTCTGTTTCTGTGCAGTATATCCCTATGACTCCATGACTTTAAATCCAGTTGGCAGTACAGCCTGTCCCAGCGTCTCACAGCTCACTGGCAGAGGGATAACTACTGGGCATCGTGTGAACAAAGAGCAAATCAGACCCACTGTCAGGACGGCAGCTTCAGCACAGGTTAGAGATGGACAGTGCGTCGTATGGAGAGGGTTTGCAGATGGATGAGGGAACAGCAGCAGTTCAAGAAAGGGCAGTGCAGGCCTGGAGTGGAATATACAGCTGGTGGGAAAGAAAATAAACGTAGCTGTTATCTGCATTTCTCAGAGCAGAGAGCAGCTGCAGGGACAGCCGTTACTCTCAGGATTTACAGGCGGCTTCCATTGCCAATGGGACTGGAATTTCAGTAGCAATCGTTCCTGCCCTCTTCCTTTGCTACATGGAGCCGGTCCCCGATACCAGCTCTCGCACTGAGAGGGCAGTGTAGTTAGATTTACTCTCCTCATGTCTCTGACCTCTCACATCAGTGAACCAGCCTTCAGCTGCCTGGCTCCGACAGATCTCCCCAATCCCTGCCTCATCACTCTGTGATATTCCGTAAAGTGAAGAATAAATTGAAAGTTTCTTTAAATAGTGGAATTTGGGAGTTCTCTGTCGCTCATATTTTAAGACTATGAGGCGAGGTGAGTTTTTCTGGGTGTTTAATGAACACAGGGTTGATCGTTGTGTCATTACCCATTGAAATGTCTCTTAAATGTTGTACTGTATCTGCAACGACCATTTCCGGCAGTCCATTCCTTACACCCATTACTCTCGATGTAAAAGAGTTGCCCCTCAGGACCCTTTTTACATCTTTCCCCTCTCACCTTCAAAATGTGCCCCCCCCCCCCTAATTTTGAACTCTCCAACCCCAGAGAAAAGATCTTGGTTCTTTTAGTGGGCGGCACGGTGGCACAGTGGTTAGCACTGCTGCCTCACAGCGCCTGAAGACCCGGGTTCAATTCCCGACTCAGGCGACTGACTGTGTGGAGTTTGCACGTTCTCCCTGTGTCTGCGTGGGTTTCCTCCGGGTGCTCCGGTTTCCTCCCACAGTCCAAAGATGTGCGGGTCAGGTGAATTGGCCATGCTAAATTGCCCGTAGTGTTAGGTAAGGGGTAAATGTAGGGGTATGGGTGGGTTTCGCTTCGGCGGGTCGGTGTGGACTTGTTGGGCCGAAGGGCCTGTTTCCACACTGTAAATCTAATCTAAATCTAATCGATGCCCCTCGTGATTTTATAAACTCGAGAAGGTCATCCCTTAACCTTCTACACCCCAGTTAAAACGTCCCAGTCTCTCTTGATAATTTGAACCCTCCTGTCCAGCAAAATCCAGGTAAATGCTTTGTGAACCCTCTCCAGTTTAATAACATCCTTCCCACAGCAGGGAGACCAGAACTGCCCACAATACTCCAGATACCGCCTCACCAATGTATTGGACAAACTCAACATGATGCCATAACTCCGTTATGATGCCCAACTTCCCTGCCCTTGTCATAAGTGTCACAACACAAGTCTCGCATATTCCTTCTTAACTCCCCTACTAACCTGTCCCCCACCTTCAGGGGCCTGTGGACAAACAGCCCAAGAGCCCTCTGTTTCTCTCAGCTTCCTCATGTCCTGTCACGCACTGAGCAAAATTGTCATCAAACTTAAATATTATCCCCCCCAAATTCTCATCTGTATTGTTTATGAACAATATCGCGAAATGTAAGTGACCCAGCACAGATCCCTGTGGGATCCCACCGCACACTGGGCTCCAGTCACACACACAGTAAGGGACCCAGCACAGATCCCTGTGGGACCCCACCGCACACTGGGCTCCAGTCACACACACAGTAAGGGACCCAGCACAGATCCCTGTGGGACCCCACCGCACACTGGGCTGCAGTCACACACACAGTAAGGGACCCAGCACAGATCCCTGTGGGATCCCACCGCACACTGGGCTCCAATCACACACACAGTAAGGGATCCAGCACAGATCCCTGTGGGATCCCACCGCACACTGGGCTCCAGTCACACACACAGTAAGGGACCCAGCACAGATCCCTGTGGGATCCCACCGCACACTGGGCTGCAGTCACACACACAGTAAGGGATCCAGCACAGATCCCTGTGGGACCCCACCGCACACTGGGCTCCAGTCACACACACAGTAAGGGACCCAGAACAGATCCCTGTGGGACCCCACCGCACACTGGGCTCCAGTCACACACACAGTAAGGGACCCAGCACAGATCCCTGTGGGATCCCACCACACACTGGGCTCCAGTCACATACACAGTAAGGGACCCAGCACAGATCCCTGTGGGATCCCACCGCACACTGGGCTCCAATCACACACACAGTAAGGGACCCAGCACAGATCCCTGTGGGACCCCACCGCACACTGGGCTCCAATCACACACACAGTAAGGGATCCAGCACAGATCCCTGTGGGATCCCACCGCACACTGGGCTCCAGTCACACACACAGTAAGGGACCCAGCACAGATCACTCTGGGACCCCACCGCACACTGGGCTCCAGTCACACACAGTAAGGGACCCAGCACAGATCCCTGTGGGATCCCACCACACACTGGGCCCCAGTCACACACACAGTAAGGGACCCAGCACAGATCACTCTGGGACCCCACCGCACACTGGGCTCCAGTCACACACAGTAAGGGACCCAGCACAGATCCCTGTGGGACCCCACCGCACACTGGGCCCCAGTCACACACACAGTAAGGGACCCAGCACAGATCCCTGTGGGATCCCACCGCACACTGGGCTCCAGTCACACACACAGTAAGGGACCCAGCACAGATCCCTGTGGGACCCCACCGCACACTGGGCTCCAGTCACACACACAGTAAGGGACCGAGCACAGATCCCTGTGGGACCCCACCGCACACTGGGCTCCAGTCACACACACAGTAAGGGACCCAGCACAGATCCCTGTGGGACCCCACCGCACACTGGGCTCCAGTCACACACACAGTAAGGGACCCAGCACAGATCCCTGTGGGACCCCACCGCACACTGGGCTCCAGTCACACACACAGTAAGGGACCCAGCACAGATCCCTGTGGGACCCCACCACACACTGGGCTCCAGTCACACACACAGTAAGGGACCCAGCACAGATCCCTGTGGGACCCCACCGCACACTGGGCTCCAGTCACATACACAGTAAGGGACCCAGCACAGATCCCTGTGGGACCCCACCGCACACTGGGCTCCAGTCACACACACAGTAAGGGACCCAGCACAGATCCCTGTGGGACCCCACCGCACACTGGGCTCCAGTCACACACACAGTAAGGGACCCAGCACAGATCCCTGTGGGACCCCACCGCACACTGGGCTCCAGTCACACACACAGTAAGGGACCCAGCACAGATCCCTGTGGGATCCCACCACACACTGGGCTCCAGTCACACACACAGTAAGGGACCCAGCACAGATCCCTGTGGGACCCCACCGCACACTGGGCTCCAGTCACACACACAGTAAGGGACCCAGCACAGATCCCTGTGGGACCCCACCGCACACTGGGCTCCAGTCACACACACAGTAAGGGACCCAGCACAGATCCCTGTGGGACCCCACCGCACACTGGGCTCCAGTCACACACACAGTAAGGGACCCAGCACAGATCCCTGTGGGACCCCACCGCACACTGGGCTCCAGTCACACACACAGTAAGGGACCCAGCACAGATCCCTGTGGGATCCCACCACACACTGGGCTCCAGTCACACACACAGTAAGGGACCCAGCACAGATCCCTGTGGGACCCCACCGCACACTGGGCTCCAATCACACACACAGTAAGGGACCCAGCACAGATCCCTGTGGGACTCCACCGCACACTGGGCTCCAGTCACACACACAGTAAGGGACCCAGCACTGATCCCTGTGGGACCCCACCGCACACTGGGCTCCAGTCACACACACAGTAAGGGATCCAGCACTGATCCCTGTGGGACCCCACCGCACACTGGGCTCCAGTCACACACACACAGCCTCCTCCTCCCACCCTCTGTCTCCCGGCACTCAGCCATTCCTGGATCCCATCAGCTTTTACCTTTCTTATCAGTTTCCCTGTGGGCCCTTGTTAAAGGCTGCGCTGAAATCCAGATAAACTGCATCATCTGCTCTATCACCACCTCCACACCTGGTCACCTCCTTAAATATTCCACAGATTTGTTCAGCATGACCTCCCTCTGACAAAGCCGTGCTGACTATCCCTGAGCAAACCTTCCCTCTCCAAGTGGAATTCTCCTTCCGAATTCTCGGCAGTAATTTCCCTCCCCCTGATGTGGGACTCACTGACCTGTCATCCCCTGGTTTCCGTCTCCCACTCTCCTTGTAAAGGGGGACCACATTCGCTGTCCTCCAGTCCTCTGACAGCCTCTCCGGGCCCAGACTGGAATTGACCATTTGGGTCATTCCCTCCCTCATCTCCCACCCCAGCCTGGGGTACAACTGATTCGGAGCTGGGGACCTATCCACTTTGTAGGCGCCATGACCTCCTCACTCCCAGTATCAGAGTGCTCTAGACCCTCTCTCCCCTTCTCCAACTCTGTACCTACATCCTCCTCCTAATCCTGTCGAGTGAGGGCCTGATATGAAGCATTTGTTCAAAACCGTACCAATGTCCTGTGGCTCCAGGCACAGATTACCCTCTTGGTCCGTAGCAGACCCTCCTCATTCTCGGGTTACCCTCTCCCCCTTGATACAGGACAGAGGGCACTGTCCCTGACCTGTTAATTGGGGCTGCCAGACCTGCTGAGTTTCTCCAGCAAATTCTGCTTTTGTGTTGGATGTCTGATAGCTGCTGTTTTGGGTTTTTGTTTAACCCCCCAGCTCTGTGAGAAAACACTTCTCCTCATCTAGAGTTCCAAGTGATGTCATAGGCCATTCAGCCCATCCACCCTCCTCCGCCATTCCCTGGGATCATGGCTGATCTGTTCATGGTCAAGCCCATTTTCCCATCATCTCCTCATTCCCCTCGACCGCTTTCCTGATTTAAATGCCTGTCTGAAACACGTGACTTATGGTTCACACTGATTGGTGTTATATACTTATTTATGTTCGAACAGACTTGGATTGCAGGCAGCCTGGGGAAGATTCACTGCTGATCCTGGGAATGGAGGGACTCTCTGATGAACAGAAGAACCAGGAACAGGAGTGGGCCACCTGGTCCCACCATTCAGTAAGGCCAAGGGGCTGACCCTTCTGTGTCCTCAGCTCCACTTCCCCGCCCTCTCACCATACCCCTTCATTCCTTTACAGTTCAAACATCTCCCTTTGCCTTAAACTCATTCAATGAGGTAGCCTTGGCTGCTTCCCTGGGCAGGGGGGATTCCCACTCTCTGGGTGAAGAGGTACCTCCTTGTCCTAGTTCCACCCACCTGTCGGAACATCCTCTCTGTTTCTATCGTACCTCTTCCCTTCACGATGTCATATTGACAGCACCTCATTGGTGCTCCTTTTCCTGTCCTTAAACTAACTGCTTTCAAAAACTGAAATTGAAACCAAACCTATCCCTGTTAACTACCTCATTTGTGTGGTAACTTGTCAAACGCTTCCTTAGCCATACCCACTCCCTTCATCCACCTGATCAAAGATTCAGTTCCATGAGCTGTGAGCGGTGTTTCAGGCTGTACGCTGTAGACTGCACAGGGAAACATTGGCTTCAACTATTGTAGCTGCTCAAGTTTCTGGTCAAAGATCTCCCACCTAGCCAGTGTGGTCACAAACAGGGTCTCCTAGTTTCCTGCATCAACATCATTCCCAATATCCAACAACCCAAATTTTCCCGAATCAGGCGACTGACTGTGTGGAGTTTGCACGTTCTCCCTGTGTCTGCGTGGGTTTCCTCCGGGTGCTCCAGTTTCCTCCCACAGTCCAAAGATGTGCCGGTCAGGTGAATTGGCCATGCTAAATTGCCCGTAGTTGTTAGGTAAGGGGTAAATGTAGGGGTATGGGTGGGTTGCGCTTCGGCGGGTCGTTGTGGACTTGTTGGGCCGAAGGGCCTGTTTCCACACTGTAAGTAATCTAATCTAATCTTAAAGATCCCCATTAACCTTCTGCATTAAAATCTCTCTGAGGCAGACACCTTAATGTCCTGCTGAATGGAGCTCTCAAATTTCATAGCTAACGCTGATCTGACTTTGTGCATGTCCCGTGCAGTGTCACCCATCCACCTCGCTCAGGGTAACCCTCTGATCAGTACCTCTCTGTTTGCCACGATGTGCCCTGCATTGCTCACAAAGCAAAACTTTTCACTGTATTCCGGTACACATGACAACAATAAATCAAATCAATAATCTTGATGGTATTTAGTATAAGGAAGCATTAGAAAAGCTCGGAACTTTACTGCTGCAGACAATCTCAGGCTGTCCTTCCTGTTTTTAGATGTGCCATTATTTTAAGACTAACACAGATGGCTCGTTTTAGATTTCACTGCGTCTCACAGCCAGACATGGCAGTTCACGTCAATAAGTCCCTGAGGTACAGACCTGTAATCACCCCATTAAACACCAGGGTCAGTGGTACTGTTTTACAACAACGGAAGGGGTTTGGGGGAAGGGTGCAGGGACACCTGATACTGGCTAATATCTCCACTCCTTGTGTATGGAAACTTCAAGGTCAGCCCTGACAGAGAGTGAGAAGGCAGGAAATGGAAAATAAAGCTGATGTTGAGCAGATGACGTGTGATCCAACAGGCCACAGCCCCTCCCTCCACCCCCTGGTGAGAGGGTAACACTTACAGACGCTGGCCCCTGCACCATCACTGACACAGCAGTGACTGGCACAGACGTGCAGTCGGAGGGGATTCGGTTAGACAGCTGTGACTGCCAATCGCTGACAGGATGCTTCCCCTCCAGTGACAGGGCCAAGACTTATTCACAGGCTGTCTGTCTACAGGAAGGGCACAGCACTCAACTAGTAACTAACTTGGCATCTCCATGTGCTCTAGGAGAAAGTGAGGACTGCAGATGCTGGAGATCAGAACTGAAAATGTGTTGCTGGAAAAGCGCAGCAGGTCAGGCAGCATCCAAGGAACAGGAGACTCAACGTTTCGGGCATAAGCCCATTCCAGAAGGGCTCATGCCCGAAACGTCAATTCTCCTGCTCCTTGGATGCTGCCTGACCTGCTGCGCTTTTCCAGCAACACATTTTCATGTCCATGTGCTCTCTCCCCCTCCCCTGGGACTGAGGAGCCCACTGTTACACTGGGTCTCTGAGGATAAAGTCTGACACAGCATTGGTCAGGCTGGGTGAATGGAGTCTGGAAACACAGTGTAGGAATGCTCTGGTCTCCGGTCTCCGTCTCCGTCTCCATCTCCATCCCCCGGGATGTGCCGGCTAACCTCAGGCAGGGGGGTGGCCTGCTGTCGGGAATATCGCACCCTTTCACAACCATCCGACCAGCCCCTTCCTTATTATCGAGGCCTGGATCACAGAAACAAATCCCGGAGTGGGGGCTCAGAGAATCCCAGGGAGGCTTCACCAGGACGGAACCACCCTGCTCACTTCCAGGGTGACAGTGCCAGGGTGACAGTGACGGTGACAGGGTGACGGTGATGGTGACAATGCCAGGGTGACAGTGACAGGGCCAGGGTGATGGTGCCAGGGCCAGGGTGACGGTGCCAGGGTGACGGTGACAGTGACAGTGCCAGGGGTGACGGTGACAGTGCCAGGGTGACAGTGACAGTGTGACAGGGATGGTGACAGTGCCAGGGTGACGGTGACAGTGCCAGGGTGACAGTGACAGTGCCAGGGTGACACTGCCAGTGACAGGGTGACACTGCCAGTGACAGGGTGACGGTGACAGTGCCAGGGTGACGGTGCCATCTCAGCTGCACACCATCACATACTCTGGCTTCATGTCCACCCTCCACATCTGACACCAATCCTCCAGCAGCCCGGGGTAAACCTCAGGGAAACTCCTCACCACATCCTCAGCAACCTGCATTGACATAGCACCTTTGACATAACCAAAGGTTAAGTTTAAGAAGCAAATTAAAAGTGGGAGTGGAGTGAGGTTTTGCAAATGTTCTCAATAGCGTCAGTCCCATGTCCCACACACAGCTTTGCAGACAGTTACCATCACACAGGCTTACCCACAGAAAATGGCTCTTCAACTCTGAGTCAATCAAAACTTACACGTGGGAACACCTCCCACCTTGTACATGGCAGGTGCTCATGTGACTCAGCCAACGTTGTCTATCTTATACGTTGCAGGCAAGGATGCCCAGAGGCATGGTACATTGGGGAAACCGAGCAAAGGCTACGGCAACGGATGAATGGGCACCGCACAACAATCAACAGACAGGAGGGTTCCCTCCCAGTTGGGGAACACTTCAGTGGTCCAGGACATTCAGCCTCAGACCTTCGGGTGACCATCCTCCAAGGTGGACTTCAGGACAGGCAGCAGAGGAAAGTGGCCGAGCAGAGGCTGATAGCTACGTTCAGTACCCATAGGGAGGGGCTCAACCGGGACCTTGGGTTCATGTCACATTACAGGTGACCACCATTGCCCTACACACACACACACACACACACACACACACACACACACTCTCAGACTTAAGACACTTTGCACTCACTACACACACACATACACTTTCTCACACTCACAACCCCCAATCCAGACACACACACAAACAAACAAAGACCCACATGCACACATATAGTTTGAGGGGTAAATTTGTACTTGCAGGGTTACATTGTACTTTGCTCAAAAACTGCATGCATTCACATAGAACTCTGAGCTCAAAAACTGCATGAATTTATGTAAAACTCCGTTATCTCACTTTTTAGGTTAGAATCAATCTAAACACCATGGCACAGACAGAGAACACGGGGGGCTAACACTTTCAACATATTGTCTAGCTATCACCATTGTTAACATCTAACCTGAGAATGCAACTTTTAAAAAAAAGGTTATGTGATTTACACATGAAAGAAGTGAAACTATCACTGTATTCTAACAGATGAAAGGCTTAACAATCAATTTTTCAACGTATAATTTCAGTTACATCACACTGTAAATGTTTGCTATAAATTCTGTGTTAGGATTGAGCCCTCCACTATCACCTGATGAAGGAGCGTCGCTCTGAAAGCTAGTGTGCTTCCAATTAAACCTGTTGGACTATAACCTGGTGTTGTGTGATTTTTAAGTCAGTCAAAACTGACCACCTACCTAACTGTTGTCAGCCCATTTCCCAGTCTAACCCTGGGACACCGAAAGGGAACAGGCTGTATTTTCCGGTGTCCATACAAACGTTGCTGAGTGTAGTTATCTCCCCTCTCGATAGGGAGGGTTTGGTTTAAGTGTTCACACCTGGTGCTCAGTAACGGGATGGCCAGGCTGGTTATGGAGAGCACCCAGATATTTGTCATCATTCCTGGGAAACGTTACCAAGACCACAAGCATTCCTCAGCCCTAACAGCCTTTGAACGGAGTGGCTTGCCTGGTGATTCATACAGTTATTAATCTACAGTCACGTGTTGACCAGACCAGGTAAGGAGGGCAGGTATCCCCTCCCTGATGGACATTACTGAACCAGACAGGGTTCTTTATGACAGTTGGAGACAGTCAGTGTAACGGAGCCTTGCTTCAATTCCGATTTATGAGCTGAATTTCAAATCCAGAGACAGATAAAGACAGAAGAAGCTGTGGACATGAGGCCTGAGTGGACATGAGGAAGGGGAGCGGGAGGATCCAGCTGCTGTGATGACTGAGAAGCCAAGTGCTGCCCAGATGATGGAGAACATGCAGCTAGTCAGTCACTAGTGCCCACATGCCCCTGGGCATCCCTGCTGTCTACCAATGGGACTAGCTCAGCTTAGGAAACTGGGTCAGCATGGACGAGTTGGGCTGAAGGGTCTGTTTCCACTTTGTCTGACTCTGTCCCACAGGATTCCCTCGAGCCCTGAGCTGATGTCTGGACAAGACAGTAGCCTGCGCCCTTGCTCCCTGGGAAGTGTCAATCCCCCCCACTCCCCCACAATACCGTCCCCTCCCACTAGTTAGACCCCTTCCCCACTCAGTTCCTCATGTCCCTGTCCCACACAAGCGTTTAAGGGAAAGCTGACAGATGTGTGGACATTCTCGGAGTTCATCAAACTCCTACAGCATGGAAATAGGCCATTCAGCCCAACGAGTCCTCACTGAACCTCCAGAGAGCATCCCGCCCAGATCCAGCCCCCTACCCTATCTGTTTCCCATGTCAAGAGGGTGGTGCTAGTAAAGCACAGCAGGTCAGGCAGCAGAGTCAACATTTTGGGCAGAAGCTCTTCATCAGGATGAAGGAGGGTTCCGGCTTGAACCGTTGATTCTCCTGCTCCTCGGATGCTGCCTGACTGGCTGTGCTTTTCCAGCACCACACTCTCAACTCTGATCTCCAGCATCTGCAGTCCTCACTGTCTCCTGGTTACATTAGGGAGAGGGTGACTGTGTCTATACCTAACCCTGAACACTACGGGCAATTTAGCACGACCAATTCACCCTGACCTGCACATCTTTGGACTGTGGGAGGAAACCGGAGCACCCGGAGGAAACCCACACAGACAGTCAGTTGTCAGAGGCAGGAGTCGAACCTGGGACCCTGGCGCTGTGAGGCAGCAGGGCTAACCACTGAGCTGCTGCGTGAGCTGCAGGAGATGGGAACTGCTTTTATGTTCCACATGTGAACCCTGTCAGATGTGTCAGGGAGGGGAGGCAGTGCCACTGTGGTGCCAGCCAGGAGATCTGATGGATGGTACACCTTCACATCCCTCTGCGTGTGTGTGAGTGAGTTAGCAGTGGTATAAAGCTGCTAGATCACCCCTCCTGGGGCACTGCTGCCCACCAGGATGCCTGATCAGGCTGCCACGCTCTGTCTGGAGGGACAGAGCGTGAGTTACGCTGACAGCTAACGGTGTTGGTGTCATTCTGTGCCTGGTGACGAGCGTAACTCGAACTACGCTCCTGGCTTTCTGCTCTGGCTGGGGTTTTAATCATGGTGCCCTGCTTGTTGAGTCCCCTCCTGTAAACCATCCCATGTTCCCTCTGTGTGTACGTGCAGCGAGCTGGGGAGAACTCACCACCAGCTTTCACTACGCTCCCTCTGTACACAGTCTGATAGAGACCAACAGCCTGGTCAAAAGCTCCGAACACAATTCATCAGCTCGAGGGAGACTGTGTGTGAATTGTGTGCATTTGTGAAGGGGGAAGCATGCTTAAAAAACTTGCCTCAATCTGGTGATGTGACGTTGTGCCACAGAACAGTCTGTGAACAACATTACAGTGTAACATCACCACAACACAGGCAAAGTGACAGGAAACAGCTACCATGAGGAACTGAGGGCAGGGTTTAAGCGTGGAGTCTCACCGCTCAGTACAGAGGCCCTTGCTTTTCCTGGGAATAGATATTAATGATCCAGATTGGAATGTGGAGGGGACAATTTCAAATTGTGCAGGATGAGATGGACTTGGTGGCAGTTTACACGGAGGAGATCAGTGCGGACCTTCCACAAGGCGCTGGTGTGCCTGGAACAGACGGGCAAAGCTGTGGAATGATTCCTTTTGGCTGGAAGACCAGAGACAGATCGCAAGGGAATGGAGGGAGCAGAGTGAGTGAGTGAGAGAGAGTGAGAGAGAGAGAGAGAGAGCGAGAGAGAGAGCGAGAGAGAGAGCGAGAGAGAGAGCGAGAGAGAGAGCGAGAGAGAGAGAGAGCGCTGTTCAGCAGGCAGCTACACTGAATAGTCTCAGTCACGTTCACAAGGAAGGAACCCCTCACCGGGAGCTGGGTTATTTGAGATGGTTCCTCCTTTTCTCCTTATCTCCCATCAGATACACTGATGGGATCACACCACCCAGGGCAGGAAGGGGCAGAAATATTTTCCACTGCAGGAAAGGGTCAGGTTTAACCCCTGAGACCGGACTGAACAACACAACGCTGTCAGCACTGAAGGCCACAGGGAATCAGATCCACAAACAGCAGCTTCCAGCACCAGCCGCGCGGTGGGGAGACGGTATACCGAATTGTCAGGTTTAAATGCAGGCACCTTCTCCCTAACCCCCGAGATAGGGGGAGGGTGGGGTATACACACAGGCATCCTCTCCCTAACCCACTGAGACAGGGGGGGGGGGGGGGATAGACACAGTCACCCTCTCCCTAACCCACTGAGACAGGGAAGGAGGGGGGGGAGGGGGGGATAGACACAGTCACCCTCTCCCTCACCCACTGTTGGGAGAGATTTGTGAAGATGGGTCACTGGTCCTCCTGCTGTCTCTCCACAGATGCTGCAGGCCCTGCTGAGTTTCTGCTGTCTACTGTGTTTCTGTTCTGGCTTTCCCAGACCACGCTGGGGAGAGAATATCCCTCCCACGTTACCCTGGTGAGCAGTTGGAGCCTCACCCGTACACCCAGGGGGCACACTCACTGCCCGTTCACCCCCAGTGGGCAGCAGCCAGTTGTGTGGGACTGGTCCACTCTGTGCTCCATCCCCAGTGGAGATCCTCACTGTGACGGTCAGACCTGGGCTCAGTGCTAGTTATCCCATCACCGCAGCTCACCAGCTGATCACAGGCGGTAACCGCGTCAGTACGCGGTGATTAGAGCTGCTGGTTGGAGCAGTTGGTGGTTAGTATTGATGTGTACTAACATCATGTGAAGTTTGGGAGGAGATTTGTAGCTCGGGTGCTCATTGTTGTGGTTCTGTTCGCTGAGCTGGGAATTTGTGTTGCAGACGTTTCGTCCCCTGTCTAGGTGACATCCTCAGTGTTTGGGAGCCTCCTGTGAAGTGCTTCTGTGATCTTTCCTCCGGCATTTACAGTGGTGTGTCTCTGCCGCTTCCGGTTGTCAGTTCCAGCTGTCCGCTGCAGTGGCCGGTATATTGGGTCCAGGTCAATGTGCTTATTGATTGAATCTGTGGATGAGTGCCATGCCTCTAGGAATTCCCTGGCTGTTCTCTGTTTGGCTTGTCCTATAATAGTAGTGTTGTCCCAGTCGAATTCATGTTGCTTGTCATCTGCGTGTGTGGCTACTAAGGATAGCTGGTCGTGTCATTTCGTGGCTAGTTGGTGTTCATGGATGCGGGTCATTAGCTGTCTTCCTGTTTGTCCTGTGTAGTGTTTTGTGCAGTCCTTGCATGAGAATTTGTACACTATATTGGTTTTGCTCATGACCCAATATACCGGCCACTGCAGCGGACAGCTGGAACTGACAACCGGAAGCGGCAGAGACACACCACTGTAAATGCCGGAGGAAAGATCACAGAAGCACTTCACAGGAGGCTCCCAAACACTGAGGATGTCACCTAGACAGGGGACGAAACGTCTGCAACACAAATTCCCAGCTCAGCGAACAGGACCACAACATTGATGTGTAGTCTTGCTCAGGTTACTGACAGGGCTGCCTGAAACAGGGAATAACTTCCATCAGGCGCTCCGACCTCAGCCCTGAGAAGCCAGTGACTATTCACCCAGCAGGTTTACATCAGGACGCTGGAAGAGAGAGAGAGAGAGAGAGAGAGAGAGAGAGAGAGCGCGCGAGACAGCGAGAGAGAGCGCGCGAGACAGCGAGAGAGAGCGCGCGAGACAGCGAGAGAGAGCGCGCGAGAGAGGGAGACAGCGAGAGAGGGAGACAGCGAGAGAGGGAGACAGCGAGAGAGGGAGACAGCGAGAGAGGGAGACAGCGAGAGAGGGAGACAGCGAGAGAGGGAGACAGCGAGAGAGGGAGACAGCGAGAGAGGGAGACAGCGAGAGAGGGAGACAGCGAGAGAGAGAGACAGCGAGAGAGAGAGACAGCGAGAGAGAGAGAGACAGCGAGAGAGAGAGACAGCGAGAGAGAGAGAGAGAGAGAGACAGCGAGAGAGAGAGAGAGAGAGAGAGACAGCGAGAGAGAGAGAGAGAGACAGCGAGAGAGAGACAGCGAGAGAGAGAGAGAGAGACAGCGAGAGAGAGAGAGAGACAGCGAGAGAGAGAGAGAGAGAGACAGCGAGAGAGAGAGAGAGAGAGAGAGAGAGACAGCGAGAGAGAGAGACAGCGAGAGAGAGAGACAGCGAGAGAGAGAGACAGCGAGAGAGAGAGACAGCGAGAGAGAGAGACAGCGAGAGAGAGAGACAGCGAGAGAGAGAGACAGCGAGAGAGAGAGACAGCGAGAGAGAGAGAGAGAGAGAGAGAGAGAGAGACAGCGAGAGAGAGAGAGAGACAGTGAGAGAGAGAGAGAGAGACAGCGAGACAGAGAGAGAGCGAGAGAGAGAGAGACAGCGAGAGAGAGAGAGACAGCGAGAGAGAGACAGAGAGAGAGAGACAGCGAGAGAGAGAGACAGCGAGACAGCGAGAGAGAGAGAGACAGCGAGAGAGAGAGAGAGACAGCGAGAGAGAGAGAGACAGCGAGAGAGAGAGAGACAGCGAGAGAGAGAGAGAGACAGCGACAGCGAGAGAGAGAGAGAGAGACAGCGAGAGAGAGAGAGAGACAGCGAGAGAGAGAGAGAGAGAGACAGCGAGAGAGAGAGAGACAGCGAGAGAGAGAGAGAGAGAGACAGCGAGAGAGAGAGAGAGAGAGACAGCGAGAGAGAGAGAGAGAGAGAGAGAGAGACAGCGAGAGAGAGAGAGAGACAGCGAGAGAGAGAGAGAGAGAGACAGCGAGAGAGAGAGAGAGACAGCGAGAGAGAGAGAGAGAGACAGCGAGAGAGAGAGAGAGAGAGAGAGAGAGACAGCGAGAGAGAGAGAGAGAGACAGCGAGAGAGAGAGAGACAGCGAGAGAGAGAGAGAGAGAGACAGCGAGAGAGAGAGAGAGACAGCGAGAGAGAGAGAGAGAGAGACAGCGAGAGAGAGAGAGAGAGAGACAGCGAGAGAGAGAGAGAGAGACAGCGAGAGAGAGAGAGACAGCGAGAGAGAGAGAGACAGCGAGAGAGAGAGAGACAGCGAGAGAGAGAGAGACAGCGAGAGAGAGAGCGAGACAGCGAGAGAGAGAGAGAGAGAGAGAGCGAGAGAGCGAGAGAGCGAGAGAGCGAGACAGCGAGACAGCGAGAGAGAGCGAGAGAGAGAGACAGCGAGAGAGAGAGCGAGAGAGAGAGACAGCGAGAGAGAGAGAGAGAGAGACAGCGAGAGAGAGAGAGAGACAGCGAGAGAGAGAGAGAGACAGCGAGAGAGAGAGACAGCGAGAGAGAGAGACAGACAAAGAGAGAGACAGCGAGAGAGAGAGACAGACAAAGAGAGAGACAGCGAGAGAGAGAGAAAGAGAGACAGTGAGAGAGAGAGACAGACAGACAGCGAGAGAGAGAAAGAGACAGCGAGAGACAGCAAGAGAGAGAGAGAGACAGCGAGAGAGAGAGAGAGAGACAGCGAGAGAGAGAGAGAGAGAGAGAGAGACAGCGAGAGAGAGAGAGAGAGACAGCGAGAGAGAGAGAGAGAGAGACAGCGAGAGAGAGAGAGACAGCGAGAGAGAGAGAGACAGCGAGAGAGAGAGACAGCGAGAGAGAGAG